>NW_028127974.1:0-32229 GCF_965231255.1 Vanellus vanellus | reverse complement strand
GGGTTCCAGGAGGCAGTGAGGACCAGCATCACTTTTCCCCGCTGGCACTTTTGCTGTGGCAGCAAAAGCTGGACGTTTGTCTTTTTTGCTCCAGACAGCGCCGAAAGTGAAAAAAGGTGCTTTTGAGGATAGAGTCCTCAGGAAAGCAGAGAGGGCCAAATTGTCTGGGGCATTTGAAGGGGTTCCAGGAGGCAGTGAGGACCAGCATCACTTTTCCCCGCTGGCACTTTAGCTGTGGCAGCAAAAGCTGGACGTTTGTCTTTTTTGCTCCAGACAGCGCCGAAAGTGAAAAAAGGTGCTTTTGAGGATAGAGTCCTCAGGAAAGCAGAGAGGGCCAAATTGTCTGGGGCATTTGAAGGGGTTCCAGGAGGCAGTGAGATCCAGCATCACTTTTCCCCGCTGGCACCTTTGCTGTGGCAGCAAAAGCTGGACGTTTGTCTTTTTTGCTCCAGACAGCGCCGAAAGTGAAAAAAGGTGCTTTTGAGGATAGAGTCCTCAGGAAAGCAGAGAGGGCCAAATTGTCTGGGGCATTTGAAGTTGTTCCAGGAGGCAGTGAGAACCAGCATCACTTTTCCCCGCTGGCACTTTAGCTGTGGCAGCAAAATCTGGACGTTTGTCTTTTTTGCTCCAGACAGCGCCGAAAGTGAAAAAAGGTGCTTTTGAGGATAGAGTCCGCAGGAAAGCAGAGAGGGCCAAATTGTCTGGGGCATTTGAAGGGGTTCCAGGAGGCAGTGAGGACCAGCATCACTTTTCCCCGCTGGCACCTTTGCTGTGGCAGCAAAAGCTGGACGTTTGTCTTTTTTGCTCCAGAGAGCGCCGAAAGTGAAAAAAGGTGTTTTTGAGGATAGAGTCCTCAGGAAAGCAGAGAGGGCCAAATTGTCTGGGGCATTTGAAGGGGTTCCAGGAGGCAGTGAGGACCAGCATCACTTTTCCCTGCTGGCACTTTAGCTGTGGCAGCAAAAGCTGGACGTTTGTCTTTTTTGCTCCAGAGAGCGCCGAAAGTGAAAAAAGGTGCTTTGGAGGATAGAGTCCTCAGGAAAGCAGAGAGGGCCAAATTGTCTGGGGCATTTGAAGGGGTTCCAGGAGGCAGTGAGGACCAGCATCACTTTTCCCCGCTGGCACTTTTGCTGTGGCAGCAAAAGCTGGACGTTTGTCTTTTTTGCTCCAGACAGCGCCGAAAGTGAAAAAAGGTGCTTTTGAGGATAGAGTCCTCAGGAAAGCAGAGAGGACCAAATTGTCTGGGGCATTTGAAGGGGTTCCAGGAGGCAGTGAGGACCAGCATCACTTTTCCCCGCTGGCACTTTAGCTGTGGCAGCAAAAGCTGGACGTTTGTCTTTTTTGCTCCAGAGAGCGCTGAAAGTGAAAAAAGGTGCTTTTGCGGATAGAGTCCTCAGGAAAACAGAGAGGGCCAAATTGTCTGGGGCATTTGAAGGGGTTCCAGGAGGCAGTGAGAACCAGCATCACTTTTCCCCGCTGGCACCTTTGCTGTGGCAGCAAAATCTGGACGTTTGTCTTTTTTTGCTCCAGACAGCGCCGAAAGTGAAAAAAGGTGCTTTTGCGGATAGAGTCCTCAGGAAAGCAGAGAGGGCCAAATTGTCTGGGGCATTTGAAGGGGTTCCAGGAGGCAGTGAGGACCAGCATCACTTTTCCCCGCTGGCACTTTAGCTGTGGCAGCAAAAGCTAGACGTTTGTCTTTTTTGCTCCAGACAGCGCCGAAAGTGAAAAAAAGTGCTTTTGCGGATAGAGTCCTCAGGAAAGCAGAGAGGGCCAAATTGTCTGGGGCATTTGAAGGGGTTCCAGGAGGCAGTGAGGACCAGCATCACTTTTCCCCGCTGGCACCTTTGCTGTGGCAGCAAAAGCTGGACATTTGTCTTTTTTGCTCCAGACAGCGCTGAAAGTGAAAAAAAGTGCTTTTGAGGATAGAGTCCTCAGGAAAGCAGAGAGGGCCAAATTGTCTGGGGCATTTAAAGGGGTTCCAGGAGGCAGTGAGGACCAGCATCACTTTTCCCCGCTGGCACCTTTGCTGTGGCAGCAAAAGCTGGACGTTTGTCTTTTTTGCTCCAGACAGCGCCGAAAGTGAAAAAAGGTGCTTTTGCGGATAGAGTCCTCAGGAAAGCAGAGAGGGCCAAATTGTCTGGGGCATTTGAAGGGGTTCCAGGAGGCAGTGAGGACCAGCATCACTTTTCCCCGCTGGCACTTTTGCTGTGGCAGCAAAAGCTGGACGTTTGTCTTTTTTGCTCCAGAGAGCGCCGAAATTGAAAAAAGGTGCTTTTGAGGATAGAGTCCTCAGGAAAGCAGAGAGGGCAAAATTGTCTGGGGCATTTGAAGGGGTTCCAGGAGGCAATGAGGACCAGCATCACTTTTACCCGCTGGCACTTTAGCTGTGGCAGCAAAATCTGGACATTTGTATTTTTTGCTCCAGACAGCGCCGAAAGTGAAAAAAGGAGCTTTTGAGGATAGAGTCCTCAGGAAAGCAGAGAGGGCCAAATTGTCTGGGGCATTTGAAGGGGTTCCAGGAGGCAGTGAGAACCAGCATCACTTTTCCCCGCTGGCACTTTAGCTGTAACAGCAAAAGCTGGACGTTTGTCTTTTTTGCTCCAGACAGCGCCGAAAGTGAAAAAAGGTGCTTTTGCGGATAGAGTCCGCAGGAAAGCAGAGAGGGCCAAATTGTCTGGGGCATTTGAAGGGGTTCCAGGAGGCAGTGAGGACCAGCATCACTTTTCCCCGCTGGCACCTTTGCTGTGGCAGCAAAAGCTGGACGTTTGTCTTTTTTGCTCCAGACAGCGCTGAAAGTTAAAAAAAGTTCTTTTGAGGATAGAGTCCGCAGGAAAGCAGAGAGGGCCAAATTGTCTGGGGCATTTAAAGGGGTTCCAGGAGGCAGTGAGGACCAGCATCACTTTTCCCCGCTGGCACCTTTGCTGTGGCAGCAAAAGCTGGACGTTTGTCTTTTTTGCTCCAGACAGCGCCGAAAGTGAAAAAAGGTGCTTTTGAGGACAGAGTGCGCAGGAAAGCAGAGAGGGCCAAATTGTCTGGGGCATTTGAAGGGGTTCCAGGAGGCAGTGAGGACCAGCATCACTTTTCCCCGCTGGCACCTTTGCTGTGGCAGCAAAAGCTGGACGTTTGTCTTTTTTGCTCCAGAGAGCGCCGAAAGTGAAAAAAGGTGCTTTTGCGGATAGAGTCCTCTAGAAAGCAGAGAGGGCCAAATTGTCTGGGGCATTTGAAGGGGTTCCAGGAGGCAGTGAGGACCAGCGTCACTTTTCCCCGCTGGCACTTTAGCTGTGGCAGCAAAATCTGGACGTTTGTCTTTTTTGCTCCAGAGAGCGCCAAAAGTGAAAAAAGGTGCTTTTGAGGATAGAGTCCGCAGGAAAGCAGAGAGGGCCAAATTGTCTGGGGCATTTGAAGGGGTTCCAGGAGGCAGTGAGGACCAGCACCACTTTTCCCCGCTGGCACCTTTGCTGTGGCAGCAAAAGATGGACGTTTGTCTTTTTTGCTCCAGAGAGCGCCGAAAGTGAAAAAAGGTGCTTTTGTGGATAGAGTCCTCAGGAAAACAGAGAGGGCCAAATGGTCTGGGGCATTTGAAGGGGTTCCAGGAGGCAGTGAGGACCAGCATCACTTTTCCCCGCTGGCACCTTTGCTGTGGCAGCAAAAGCTGGACGTTTGTCTTTTTTGCTCCAGACAGCGCCAAAAGTGAAAAAAGGTGCTTTGGAGGATAGAGTCCTCAGGAAAGCAGAGAGGGCCAAATTGTCTGGGGCATTTGAAGGGGTTCCAGGAGGCAGTGAGGACCAGCATCACTTTTCCCCGCTGGCACCTTTGCTGTGGCAGCAAAAGCTGGACGTTTGTCTTTTTTGCTCCAGAGAGCGCTGAAAGTGAAAAAAGGTGCTTTTGCGGATAGAGTCCTCAGGAAAGCAGAGAGGGCCAAATTGTCTGGGGCATTTGAATGGGTTCCAGGAGGCAGTGAGGACCAGCATCACTTTTCCCCGCTGGCACTTTAGCTGTAACAGTAAAAGCTGGACGTTTGTCTTTTTTGCTCCAGAGAGCGCCGAAAGTGAAAAAAGGTGCTTTTGAGGATAGAGTCCTCAGGAAAGCAGAGAGGGCCAAATTGTCTGGGGCATTTGAAGGGGTTCCAGGAGGCAGTGAGAACCAGCATCACTTTTCCCCGCTGGCACTTTTACTGTGGCAGCAAAAGCTGGACGTTTGTCTTTTTTGCTCCAGACAGCGCCGAAAGTGAAAAAAGGTGCTTTTGCGGATAGAGTCCTCAGGAAAGCAGAGAGGGCCAAATTGTCTGGGGCATTTGAAGGGGTTCCAGGAGGCAGTGAGGACCAGCATCACTTTTCCCCGCTGGCACCTTTGCTGTGGCAGCAAAAGCTGGACGTTTGTCTTTTTTGCTCCAGAGAACGCCGAAAGTGAAAAAAGGTGCTTTTGAGGACAGAGTGCGCAGGAAAGCAGAGAGGGCCAAATTGTCTGGGGCATTTGAAGGGGTTCCAGGAGGCAGTGAGGACCAGCATCACTTTTCCCCGCTGGCACCTTTGCTGTGGCAGCAAAAGCTGGACGTTTGTCTTTTTTGCTCCAGAGAGCGCCGAAAGTGAAAAAAGGTGCTTTTGCGGATAGAGTCCTCTAGAAAGCAGAGAGGGCCAAATTGTCTGGGGCATTTGAAGGGGTTCCAGGAGGCACAAAGGACCAGCGTCACTTTTCCCCGCTGGCACCTTTGCTGTGGCAGCAAAAGCTGGACGTTTGTCTTTTTTGCTCCAGACAGCGCCGAAAGTGAAAAAAGGTGCTTTTGAGGATAGAGTCCTCAGGAAAGCAGAGAGGGCCAAATTGTCTGGGGCATTTGAAGGGGTTCCAGGAGGCAGTGAGGACCAGCATCACTTTTCCCCGCTGGCACCTTTGCTGTGGCAGCAAAAGCTGGACGTTTGTCTTTTTTGCTCCAGAGAGCGCCGAAAGTGAAAAAAGGTGCTTTTGCGGATAGAGTCCTCTAGAAAGCAGAGAGGGCCAAATTGTCTGGGGCATTTGAAGGGGTTCCAGGAGGCAGTGAGGACCAGCATCACTTTTCCCCGCTGGCACTTTAGCTGTGGCAGCAAAATCTGGACGTTTGTCTTTTTTGCTCCAGAGAGCGCCAAAAGTGAAAAAAGGTGCTTTTGAGGATAGAGTCCTCAGGAAAGCAGAGAGGGCCAAATTGTCTGGGGCATTTGAAGGGGTTCCAGGAGGCAGTGAGGACCAGCACCACTTTTCCCCGCTGGCACCTTTGCTGTGGCAGCAAAAGCTGGACGTTTGTCTTTTTTGCTCCAGACAGCGCCAAAAGTGAAAAAAGGTGCTTTTGAGGATAGAGTCCTCAGGAAAGCAGAGAGGGCCAAATTGTCTGGGGCATTTGAAGGGGTTCCAGGAGGCAGTGAGGACCAGCATCACTTTTCCTTGCTGGTACTTTAGCTGTGGCAGCAAAAGCTGGACGTTTATCTTTTTTGCTCCAGACAGCGCCGAAAGTGAAAAAAGGTGCTTTTGAGGATAGAGTCCTCAGGAAAGCAGAGAGGGCCAAATTGTCTGGGGCATTTGAAGGGGTTCCAGGAGGCAGTGAGGACCAGCATCACTTTTCCCCGCTGGCACTTTAGCTGTAACAGCAAAAGCTGGACGTTTGTCTTTTTTGCTCCAGACAGCGCCGAAAGTGAAAAAAGGTGCTTTTGAGCATAGAATCCTCAGGAAAGCAGAGAGGGCCAAATTGTCTGGGGCATTTGAAGGAGTTCCAGGAGGCAATGAGAACCAGCATCACTTTTCCCCGCTGGCACTTTAGCTGTGGCAGCAAAATCTGGACGTTTGTCTTTTTTGCTCCAGACAGCGCCGAAAGTGAAAAAAGGTGCTTTTGAGGATAGAGTCCTCAGGAAAGCAGAGAGGGCCAAATTGTATGGGGCATTTAAAGGGGTTCCAGGAGGCAGTGAGAACCAGCATCACTTTTACCCGCTGGCACCTTTGCTGTGGCAGCAAAAGCTGGACGTTTGTCTTTTTTGCTCCAGAGAGCGCCAAAAGTGAAAAAAGGTGCTTTTGAGGATAGAGTCCTCAGGAAAGCAGAGAGGGCCAAATTGTCTGGGGCATTTGAAGGGGTTCCAGGAGGCAGTGAGGACCAGCATCACTTTTCCCTGCTGGCACCTTTGCTGTGGCAGCAAAAGCTGGACGTTTGTCTTTTTTGCTCCAGAGAGCGCCGAAAGTGGAAAAAGGTGCTTTTGCGGATAGAGTCCTCAGGAAAACAGAGAGGGCCAAATTGTCTGGGGCATTTGAAGTTGTTCCAGGAGGCAGTGAGGACCAGCATCACTTTTCCCCGCTGGCACTTTAGCTGTGGCAGCAAAATCTGGACGTTTGTCTTTTTTGCTCCAGACAGCGCCGAAAGTGAAAAAAGGTGCTTTTGAGGATAGAGTCCTCAGGAAAGCAGAGAGGGCCAAATTGTCTGGGGCATTTGAAGGGGTTCCAGGAGGCAGTGAGGACCAGCATCACTTTTCCCCGCTGGCACCTTTGCTGTGGCAGCAAAAGCTGGACGTTTGTCTTTTTTGCAACAGAGAGCGCCAAAAGTGAAAAAAGGTGCTTTTGAGGATATAGTCCTCAGGAAAGCAGAGAGGGCCAAATTGTGTGGGGCATTTGAAGGGGTTCCAGGAGGCAGTGAGGACCAGCACCACTTTTCCCCGCTGGCACCTTTGCTGTGGCAGCAAAAGCTGGACGTTTGTCTTTTTTGCTCCAGAGAGCGCCGAAAGTGAAAAAAGGTGCTTTTGAGGATAGAGTCCTCAGGAAAGCAGAGAGGGCCAAATTGTCTGGGGCATTTGAAGTTGTTCCAGGAGGCAGTGAGAACCAGCATCACTTTTCCCCGCTGGCACTTTAGCTGTGGCAGCAAAAGCTGGACGTTTGTCTTTTTTGCTCCAGACAGCGCCGAAAGTGAAAAAAGGTGCTTTTGAGGATAGAGTCCTCAGGAAAGCAGAGAGGGCAAAATTGTCTGGGGCATTTGAAGGAGTTCCAGGAGGCAGTGAGGACCAGCATCACTTTTCCCCGCTGGCACTTCAGCTGTGGCAGCAAAATCTGGACATTTGTATTTTTTGCTCCAGACAGCGCCGAAAGTGAAAAAAGGTGCTTTTGAGGATAGAGTCCTCAGGAAAGCAGAGAGGGCCAAATTGTCTGGGGCATTTGAAGGGGTTCCAGGAGGCAGTGAGGACCACCATCACTTTTCCCCGCTGGCACTTTTACTGTGGCAGCAAAAGCTGGACGTTTGTCTTTTTTGCTCCAGAGAGCGCTGAAAGTGAAAAAAGGTGCTTTTGCGGATAGAGTCCTCAGGAAAGCAGAGAGGGCCAAATTGTCTGGGGCATTTGAATGGGTTCCAGGAGGCAGTGAGGACCAGCATCACTTTTCCCCGCTGGCACTTTAGCTGTAACAGCAAAAGCTGGACGTTTGTCTTTTTTGCTCCAGAGAGCGCCGAAAGTGAAAAAAGGTGCTTTTGAGGATAGAGTCCTCAGGAAAGCAGAGAGGGCCAAATTGTCTGGGGCATTTGAAGGGGTTCCAGGAGGCAGTGAGGACCAGCATCACTTTTCCCCGCTGGCACTTTTGCTGTGGCAGCAAAAGCTGGACGTTTGTCTTTTTTGCTCCAGACAGCGCCGAAAGTGAAAAAAGGTGCTTTTGAGGATAGAGTCCTCAGGAAAGCAGAGAGGGCCAAATTGTCTGGGGCATTTGAAGGGGTTCCAGGAGGCAGTGAGGACCAGCATCACTTTTCCCCGCTGGCACTTTAGCTGTGGCAGCAAAAGCTGGACGTTTGTCTTTTTTGCTCCAGACAGCGCCGAAAGTGAAAAAAGGTGCTTTTGAGGATAGAGTCCTCAGGAAAGCAGAGAGGGCCAAATTGTCTGGGGCATTTGAAGGGGTTCCAGGAGGCAGTGAGATCCAGCATCACTTTTCCCCGCTGGCACCTTTGCTGTGGCAGCAAAAGCTGGACGTTTGTCTTTTTTGCTCCAGACAGCGCCGAAAGTGAAAAAAGGTGCTTTTGAGGATAGAGTCCTCAGGAAAGCAGAGAGGGCCAAATTGTCTGGGGCATTTGAAGTTGTTCCAGGAGGCAGTGAGAACCAGCATCACTTTTCCCCGCTGGCACTTTAGCTGTGGCAGCAAAATCTGGACGTTTGTCTTTTTTGCTCCAGACAGCGCCGAAAGTGAAAAAAGGTGCTTTTGAGGATAGAGTCCGCAGGAAAGCAGAGAGGGCCAAATTGTCTGGGGCATTTGAAGGGGTTCCAGGAGGCAGTGAGGACCAGCATCACTTTTCCCCGCTGGCACCTTTGCTGTGGCAGCAAAAGCTGGACGTTTGTCTTTTTTGCTCCAGAGAGCGCCGAAAGTGAAAAAAGGTGTTTTTGAGGATAGAGTCCTCAGGAAAGCAGAGAGGGCCAAATTGTCTGGGGCATTTGAAGGGGTTCCAGGAGGCAGTGAGGACCAGCATCACTTTTCCCTGCTGGCACTTTAGCTGTGGCAGCAAAAGCTGGACGTTTGTCTTTTTTGCTCCAGAGAGCGCCGAAAGTGAAAAAAGGTGCTTTGGAGGATAGAGTCCTCAGGAAAGCAGAGAGGGCCAAATTGTCTGGGGCATTTGAAGGGGTTCCAGGAGGCAGTGAGGACCAGCATCACTTTTCCCCGCTGGCACTTTTGCTGTGGCAGCAAAAGCTGGACGTTTGTCTTTTTTGCTCCAGACAGCGCCGAAAGTGAAAAAAGGTGCTTTTGAGGATAGAGTCCTCAGGAAAGCAGAGAGGACCAAATTGTCTGGGGCATTTGAAGGGGTTCCAGGAGGCAGTGAGGACCAGCATCACTTTTCCCCGCTGGCACTTTAGCTGTGGCAGCAAAAGCTGGACGTTTGTCTTTTTTGCTCCAGAGAGCGCTGAAAGTGAAAAAAGGTGCTTTTGCGGATAGAGTCCTCAGGAAAACAGAGAGGGCCAAATTGTCTGGGGCATTTGAAGGGGTTCCAGGAGGCAGTGAGAACCAGCATCACTTTTCCCCGCTGGCACCTTTGCTGTGGCAGCAAAATCTGGACGTTTGTCTTTTTTGCTCCAGACAGCGCCGAAAGTGAAAAAAGGTGCTTTTGCGGATAGAGTCCTCAGGAAAGCAGAGAGGGCCAAATTGTCTGGGGCATTTGAAGGGGTTCCAGGAGGCAGTGAGGACCAGCATCACTTTTCCCCGCTGGCACTTTAGCTGTGGCAGCAAAAGCTAGACGTTTGTCTTTTTTGCTCCAGACAGCGCCGAAAGTGAAAAAAAGTGCTTTTGCGGATAGAGTCCTCAGGAAAGCAGAGAGGGCCAAATTGTCTGGGGCATTTGAAGGGGTTCCAGGAGGCAGTGAGGACCAGCATCACTTTTCCCCGCTGGCACCTTTGCTGTGGCAGCAAAAGCTGGACATTTGTCTTTTTTGCTCCAGACAGCGCTGAAAGTGAAAAAAAGTGCTTTTGAGGATAGAGTCCTCAGGAAAGCAGAGAGGGCCAAATTGTCTGGGGCATTTAAAGGGGTTCCAGGAGGCAGTGAGGACCAGCATCACTTTTCCCCGCTGGCACCTTTGCTGTGGCAGCAAAAGCTGGACGTTTGTCTTTTTTGCTCCAGACAGCGCCGAAAGTGAAAAAAGGTGCTTTTGCGGATAGAGTCCTCAGGAAAGCAGAGAGGGCCAAATTGTCTGGGGCATTTGAAGGGGTTCCAGGAGGCAGTGAGGACCAGCATCACTTTTCCCCGCTGGCACTTTTGCTGTGGCAGCAAAAGCTGGACGTTTGTCTTTTTTGCTCCAGAGAGCGCCGAAATTGAAAAAAGTTGCTTTTGAGGATAGAGTCCTCAGGAAAGCAGAGAGGGCAAAATTGTCTGGGGCATTTGAAGGGGTTCCAGGAGGCAATGAGGACCAGCATCACTTTTACCCGCTGGCACTTTAGCTGTGGCAGCAAAATCTGGACATTTGTATTTTTTGCTCCAGACAGCGCCGAAAGTGAAAAAAGGAGCTTTTGAGGATAGAGTCCTCAGGAAAGCAGAGAGGGCCAAATTGTCTGGGGCATTTGAAGGGGTTCCAGGAGGCAGTGAGAACCAGCATCACTTTTCCCCGCTGGCACTTTAGCTGTAACAGCAAAAGCTGGACGTTTGTCTTTTTTGCTCCAGACAGCGCCGAAAGTGAAAAAAGGTGCTTTTGCGGATAGAGTCCGCAGGAAAGCAGAGAGGGCCAAATTGTCTGGGGCATTTGAAGGGGTTCCAGGAGGCAGTGAGGACCAGCATCACTTTTCCCCGCTGGCACCTTTGCTGTGGCAGCAAAAGCTGGACGTTTGTCTTTTTTGCTCCAGACAGCGCTGAAAGTTAAAAAAAGTTCTTTTGAGGATAGAGTCCGCAGGAAAGCAGAGAGGGCCAAATTGTCTGGGGCATTTAAAGGGGTTCCAGGAGGCAGTGAGGACCAGCATCACTTTTCCCCGCTGGCACCTTTGCTGTGGCAGCAAAAGCTGGACGTTTGTCTTTTTTGCTCCAGACAGCGCCGAAAGTGAAAAAAGGTGCTTTTGAGGACAGAGTGCGCAGGAAAGCAGAGAGGGCCAAATTGTCTGGGGCATTTGAAGGGGTTCCAGGAGGCAGTGAGGACCAGCATCACTTTTCCCCGCTGGCACCTTTGCTGTGGCAGCAAAAGCTGGACGTTTGTCTTTTTTGCTCCAGAGAGCGCCGAAAGTGAAAAAAGGTGCTTTTGCGGATAGAGTCCTCTAGAAAGCAGAGAGGGCCAAATTGTCTGGGGCATTTGAAGGGGTTCCAGGAGGCAGTGAGGACCAGCGTCACTTTTCCCCGCTGGCACTTTAGCTGTGGCAGCAAAATCTGGACGTTTGTCTTTTTTGCTCCAGAGAGCGCCAAAAGTGAAAAAAGGTGCTTTTGAGGATAGAGTCCGCAGGAAAGCAGAGAGGGCCAAATTGTCTGGGGCATTTGAAGGGGTTCCAGGAGGCAGTGAGGACCAGCACCACTTTTCCCCGCTGGCACCTTTGCTGTGGCAGCAAAAGATGGACGTTTGTCTTTTTTGCTCCAGAGAGCGCCGAAAGTGAAAAAAGGTGCTTTTGTGGATAGAGTCCTCAGGAAAACAGAGAGGGCCAAATGGTCTGGGGCATTTGAAGGGGTTCCAGGAGGCAGTGAGGACCAGCATCACTTTTCCCCGCTGGCACCTTTGCTGTGGCAGCAAAAGCTGGACGTTTGTCTTTTTTGCTCCAGACAGCGCCAAAAGTGAAAAAAGGTGCTTTGGAGGATAGAGTCCTCAGGAAAGCAGAGAGGGCCAAATTGTCTGGGGCATTTGAAGGGGTTCCAGGAGGCAGTGAGGACCAGCATCACTTTTCCCCGCTGGCACCTTTGCTGTGGCAGCAAAAGCTGGACGTTTGTCTTTTTTGCTCCAGAGAGCGCTGAAAGTGAAAAAAGGTGCTTTTGCGGATAGAGTCCTCAGGAAAGCAGAGAGGGCCAAATTGTCTGGGGCATTTGAATGGGTTCCAGGAGGCAGTGAGGACCAGCATCACTTTTCCCCGCTGGCACTTTAGCTGTAACAGTAAAAGCTGGACGTTTGTCTTTTTTGCTCCAGAGAGCGCCGAAAGTGAAAAAAGGTGCTTTTGAGGATAGAGTCCTCAGGAAAGCAGAGAGGGCCAAATTGTCTGGGGCATTTGAAGGGGTTCCAGGAGGCAGTGAGAACCAGCATCACTTTTCCCCGCTGGCACTTTTACTGTGGCAGCAAAAGCTGGACGTTTGTCTTTTTTGCTCCAGACAGCGCCGAAAGTGAAAAAAGGTGCTTTTGCGGATAGAGTCCTCAGGAAAGCAGAGAGGGCCAAATTGTCTGGGGCATTTGAAGGGGTTCCAGGAGGCAGTGAGGACCAGCATCACTTTTCCCCGCTGGCACCTTTGCTGTGGCAGCAAAAGCTGGACGTTTGTCTTTTTTGCTCCAGAGAACGCCGAAAGTGAAAAAAGGTGCTTTTGAGGACAGAGTGCGCAGGAAAGCAGAGAGGGCCAAATTGTCTGGGGCATTTGAAGGGGTTCCAGGAGGCAGTGAGGACCAGCATCACTTTTCCCCGCTGGCACCTTTGCTGTGGCAGCAAAAGCTGGACGTTTGTCTTTTTTGCTCCAGAGAGCGCCGAAAGTGAAAAAAGGTGCTTTTGCGGATAGAGTCCTCTAGAAAGCAGAGAGGGCCAAATTGTCTGGGGCATTTGAAGGGGTTCCAGGAGGCACAAAGGACCAGCGTCACTTTTCCCCGCTGGCACCTTTGCTGTGGCAGCAAAAGCTGGACGTTTGTCTTTTTTGCTCCAGACAGCGCCGAAAGTGAAAAAAGGTGCTTTTGAGGATAGAGTCCTCAGGAAAGCAGAGAGGGCCAAATTGTCTGGGGCATTTGAAGGGGTTCCAGGAGGCAGTGAGGACCAGCATCACTTTTCCCCGCTGGCACCTTTGCTGTGGCAGCAAAAGCTGGACGTTTGTCTTTTTTGCTCCAGAGAGCGCCGAAAGTGAAAAAAGGTGCTTTTGCGGATAGAGTCCTCTAGAAAGCAGAGAGGGCCAAATTGTCTGGGGCATTTGAAGGGGTTCCAGGAGGCAGTGAGGACCAGCATCACTTTTCCCCGCTGGCACTTTAGCTGTGGCAGCAAAATCTGGACGTTTGTCTTTTTTGCTCCAGAGAGCGCCAAAAGTGAAAAAAGGTGCTTTTGAGGATAGAGTCCTCAGGAAAGCAGAGAGGGCCAAATTGTCTGGGGCATTTGAAGGGGTTCCAGGAGGCAGTGAGGACCAGCACCACTTTTCCCCGCTGGCACCTTTGCTGTGGCAGCAAAAGCTGGACGTTTGTCTTTTTTGCTCCAGACAGCGCCAAAAGTGAAAAAAGGTGCTTTTGAGGATAGAGTCCTCAGGAAAGCAGAGAGGGCCAAATTGTCTGGGGCATTTGAAGGGGTTCCAGGAGGCAGTGAGGACCAGCATCACTTTTCCTTGCTGGTACTTTAGCTGTGGCAGCAAAAGCTGGACGTTTATCTTTTTTGCTCCAGACAGCGCCGAAAGTGAAAAAAGGTGCTTTTGAGGATAGAGTCCTCAGGAAAGCAGAGAGGGCCAAATTGTCTGGGGCATTTGAAGGGGTTCCAGGAGGCAGTGAGGACCAGCATCACTTTTCCCCGCTGGCACCTTTGCTGTGGCAGCAAAAGCTGGACGTTTGTCTTTTTTGCTCCAGACAGCGCCGAAAGTGAAAAAAGGTGCTTTTGAGGATAGAGTCCTCAGGAAAGCAGAGAGGGCCAAATTGTCTGGGGCATTTGAAGGGGTTGCAGGAGGCAGTGAGGACCAGCATCACTTTTCCCCGCTGGCACTTTAGCTGTAACAGCAAAAGCTGGACGTTTGTCTTTTTTGCTCAGACAGCGCCGAAAGTAAAAAAGGTGCTTTTGAGGATAGAGTCCTCAGGAAAGCAGAGAGGGCCAAATTGTCTGGGGCATTTAAAGGGGTTCCAGGAGGCAGTGAGAACCAGCATCACTTTTCCCCGCTGGCACCTTTGCTGTGGCAGCAAAAGCTGGACGTTTGTCTTTTTTGCTCCAGAGAGCGCCAAAAGTGAAAAAAGGTGCTTTTGCGGATAGAGTCCTCAGGAAAGCAGAGAGGGCCAAATTGTCTGGGGCATTTGAAGGGGTTCCAGGAGGCAGTGAGGACCAGCATCACTTTTCCCCGCTGGCACCTTTGCTGTGGCAGCAAAAGCTGGACGTTTGTCTTTTTTGCTCCAGACAGCGCCGAAAGTGAAAAAAGGTGCTTTGGAGGATAGAGTCCTCAGGAAAGCAGAGAGGGCCAAATTGTCTGGGGCATTTGAAGGGGTTCCAGGAGGCAGTGAGGACCAGCATCACTTTTCCCCGCTGGCACCTTTGCTGTGGCAGCAAAAGCTGGACGTTTGTCTTTTTTGCTCCAGAGAGCGCTGAAAGTGAAAAAAGGTGCTTTTGCGGATAGAGTCCTCAGGCAAGCAGAGAGGGCCAAATTGTCTGGGGCATTTGAATGGGTTCCAGGAGGCAGTGAGGACCAGCATCACTTTTCCCCGCTGGCACTTTAGCTGTAACAGTAAAAGCTGGACGTTTGTCTTTTTTGCTCCAGAGAGCGCCGAAAGTGAAAAAAGGTGCTTTTGAGCATAGAGTCCTCAGGAAAGCAGAGAGGGCCAAATTGTCTGGGGCATTTGAAGGGGTTCCAGGAGGCAGTGAGAACCAGCATCACTTTTCCCCGCTGGCACTTTTACTGTGGCAGCAAAAGCTGGACGTTTGTCTTTTTTGCTCCAGAGAGCGCCAAAAGTGAAAAAAGGTGCTTTTGCGGATAGAGTCCTCAGGAAAGCAGAGAGGGCCAAATTGTCTGGGGCATTTGAAGGGGTTCCAGGAGGCAGTGAGGACCAGCATCACTTTTCCCCGCTGGCACCTTTGCTGTGGCAGCAAAAGCTGGACGTTTGTCTTTTTTGCTCCAGACAGCGCCGAAAGTGAAAAAAGGTGCTTTTGAGGACAGAGTGCGCAGGAAAGCAGAGAGGGCCAAATTGTCTGGGGCATTTGAAGGGGTTCCAGGAGGCAGTGAGGACCAGCATCACTTTTCCCCGCTGACACCTTTGCTGTGGCAGCAAAAGCTGGACGTTTGTCTTTTTTGCTCCAGAGAGCGCCGAAAGTGAAAAAAGGTGCTTTTGCGGATAGAGTCCTCTAGAAAGCAGAGAGGGCCAAATTGTCTGGGGCATTTGAAGGGGTTCCAGGAGGCAGTGAGGACCAGCGTCACTTTTCCCCGCTGGCACTTTAGCTGTGGCAGCAAAAGCTGGACGTTTGTCTTTTTTGCTCCAGAGAGCGCCAAAAGTGAAAAAAGGTGCTTTTGAGGATAGAGTCCTCAGGAAAGCAGAGAGGGCCAAATTGTCTGGGGCATTTGAAGGGGTTCCAGGAGGCAGTGAGGACCAGCACCACTTTTCCCCGCTGGCACCTTTGCTGTGGCAGCAAAAGATGGACGTTTGTCTTTTTTGCTCCAGAGAGCGCCGAAAGTGAAATAATGTGCTTTTGTGGATAGAGTCCTCAGGAAAACAGAGAGGGCCAAATGGTCTGGGGCATTTGAAGGGGTTCCAGGAGGCAGTGAGGACCAGCATCACTTTTCCCCGCTGGCACCTTTGCTGTGGCAGCAAAAGCTGGACGTTTGTCTTTTTTGCTCCAGACAGCGCCGAAAGTGAAAAAAGGTGCTTTTGAGGATAGAGTCCTCAGGAAAGCAGAGAGGGCCAAATTGTCTGGGGCATTTGAAGGGGTTCCAGGAGGCAGTGAGGACCAGCATCACTTTTCCCCGCTGGCACCTTTGCTGTGGCAGCAAAAGCTGGACGTTTGTCTTTTTTGCTCCAGAGAGCGCCGAAAGTGAAAAAAGGTGCTTTTGCGGATAGAGTCCTCTAGAAAGCAGAGAGGGCCAAATTGTCTGGGGCATTTGAAGGGGTTCCAGGAGGCAGTGAGGACCAGCATCACTTTTCCCCGCTGGCACTTTAGCTGTGGCAGCAAAATCTGGACGTTTGTCTTTTTTGCTCCAGAGAGCGCCAAAAGTGAAAAAAGGTGCTTTTGAGGATAGAGTCCGCAGGAAAGCAGAGAGGGCCAAATTGTCTGGGGCATTTGAAGGGGTTCCAGGAGGCAGTGAGGACCAGCACCACTTTTCCCCGCTGGCACCTTTGCTGTGGCAGCAAAAGATGGACGTTTGTCTTTTTTGCTCCAGAGAGCGCCGAAATTGAAAAAAGGTCCTTTTGAGGATAGAGTCCGCAGGAAAGCAGAGAGGGCCAAATTGTCTGGGGCATTTGAAGGGGTTCCAGGAGGCAGTGAGAACCAGCATCACTTTTCCCCGCTGGCACCTTTGCTGTGGCAGCAAAAGCTGGACGTTTGTCTTTTTTGCTCCAGACAGCGCCGAAAGTGAAAAAAGGTGCTTTTGAGGATAGAGTCCTCAGGAAAGCAGAGAGGGCCAAATTGTCTGGGGCATTTGAAGGGGTTCCAGGAGGCAGTGAGAACCAGCATCACTTTTCCCCGCTGGCACTTTAGCTGTGGCAGCAAAATCTGGACGTTTGTCTTTTTTGCTCCAGACAGCGCCGAAAGTGAAAAAAGGTGCTTTTGAGGATAGAGTCCGCAGGAAAGCAGAGAGGGCCAAATTGTCTGGGGCATTTGAAGGGGTTCCAGGAGGCAGTGAGGACCAGCATCACTTTTCCCCGCTGGCACCTTTGCTGTGGCAGCAAAAGCTGGACGTTTGTCTTTTTTGCTCCAGACAGCGCCAAAAGTGAAAAAAGGTGCTTTTGAGGATAGAGTCCTCAGGAAAGCAGAGAGGGCCAAATTGTCTGGGGCATTTGAAGGGGTTCCAGGAGGCAGTGAGGACCAGCATCACTTTTCCTTGCTGGTACTTTAGCTGTGGCAGCAAAAGCTGGACGTTTATCTTTTTTGCTCCAGACAGCGCCGAAAGTGAAAAAAGGTGCTTTTGAGGATAGAGTCCTCAGGAAAGCAGAGAGGGCCAAATTGTCTGGGGCATTTGAAGGGGTTCCAGGAGGCAGTGAGGACCAGCATCACTTTTCCCCGCTGGCACCTTTGCTGTGGCAGCAAAAGCTGGACGTTTGTCTTTTTTGCTCCAGACAGCGCCGAAAGTGAAAAAAGGTGCTTTTGAGGATAGAGTCCTCAGGAAAGCAGAGAGGGCCAAATTGTCTGGGGCATTTGAAGGGGTTGCAGGAGGCAGTGAGGACCAGCATCAATTTTCCCCGCTGGCACTTTAGCTGTAACAGCAAAAGCTGGACGTTTGTCTTTTTTGCTCCAGACAGCGCCGAAAGTGAAAAAAGGTGCTTTTGAGGATAGAGTCCTCAGGAAAGCAGAGAGGGCCAAATTGTATGGGGCATTTAAAGGGGTTCCAGGAGGCAGTGAGAACCAGCATCACTTTTCCCCGCTGGCACCTTTGCTGTGGCAGCAAAAGCTGGACGTTTGTCTTTTTTGCTCCAGAGAGCGCCAAAAGTGAAAAAAGGTGCTTTTGCGGATAGAGTCCTCAGGAAAGCAGAGAGGGCCAAATTGTCTGGGGCATTTGAAGGGGTTCCAGGAGGCAGTGAGGACCAGCATCACTTTTCCCTGCTGGCACCTTTGCTGTGGCAGCAAAAGCTGGACGTTTGTCTTTTTTGCTCCAGAGAGCGCCGAAAGTGGAAAAAGGTGCTTTTGCGGATAGAGTCCTCAGGAAAACAGAGAGGGCCAAATTGTCTGGGGCATTTGAAGTTGTTCCAGGAGGCAGTGAGGACCAGCATCACTTTTCCCCGCTGGCACTTTAGCTGTGGCAGCAAAAGCTGGACGTTTGTCTTTTTTGCTCCAGACAGCGCCGAAAGTGAAAAAAGGTGCTTTTGAGGATAGAGTCCGCAGGAAAGCAGAGAGGGCCAAATTGTCTGGGGCATTTGAAGGGGTTCCAGGAGGCAGTGAGGACCAGCATCACTTTTCCCCGCTGGCACCTTTGCTGTGGCAGCAAAAGCTGGACGTTTGTCTTTTTTGCTCCAGAGAGCGCCAAAAGTGAAAAAAGGTGCTTTTGAGGATAGAGTCCTCAGGAAAGCAGAGAGGGCCAAATTGTGTGGGGCATTTGAAGGGGTTCCAGGAGGCAGTGAGGACCAGCACCACTTTTCCCCGCTGGCACCTTTGCTGTGGCAGCAAAAGCTGGACGTTTGTCTTTTTTGCTCCAGACAGCGCCGAAAGTGAAAAAAGGTGCTTTTGAGGATAGAGTCCTCAGGAAAGCAGAGAGGGCCAAATTGTCTGGGGCATTTGAAGTTGTTCCAGGAGGCCGTGAGAACCAGCATCACTTTTCCCCGCTGGCACTTTAGCTGTGGCAGCAAAAGCTGGACGTTTGTCTTTTTTGCTCCAGAGAGCGCCGAAAGTGAAAAAAGGTGCTTTTGAGGATAGAGTCCTCAGGAAAGCAGAGAGGACAAAATTGTCTGGGGCATTTGAAGGGGTTCCAGGAGGCAGTGAGGACCAGCATCACTTTTCCCCGCTGGCACTTTAGCTGTGGCAGCAAAATCTGGACATTTGTATTTTTTGCTCCAGACAGCGCCGAAAGTGAAAAAAGGAGCTTTTGAGGATAGAATCCTCAGGAAAGCAGAGAGGGCCAAATTGTCTGGGGCATTTGAAGGGGTTCCAGGAGGCAGTGAGGACCACCATCACTTTTCCCCGCTGGCACTTTTACTGTGGCAGCAAAAGCTGGACGTTTGTCTTTTTTGCTCCAGAGAGCGCTGAAAGTGAAAAAAGGTGCTTTTGCGGATAGAGTCCTCAGGAAAGCAGAGAGGGCCAAATTGTCTGGGGCATTTGAATGGGTTCCAGGAGGCAGTGAGGACCAGCATCACTTTTCCCCGCTGGCACTTTAGCTGTAACAGCAAAAGCTGGACGTTTGTCTTTTTTGCTCCAGAGAGCGCTGAAAGTGAAAAAAGGTGCTTTTGAGCATAGAGTCCTCAGGAAAGCAGAGAGGGCCAAATTGTCTGGGGCATTTGAAGGGGTTCCAGGAGGCAGTGAGAACCAGCATCACTTTTCCCCGCTGGCACTTTTGCTGTGGCAGCAAAAGCTGGACGTTTGTCTTTTTTGCTCCAGACAGCGCCGAAAGTGAAAAAAGGTGCTTTTGAGGATAGAGTCCGCAGGAAAGCAGAGAGGGCCAAATTGTCTGGGGCATTTGAAGGGGTTCCAGGAGGCAGTGAGGACCAGCATCACTTTTCCCCGCTGGCACTTTAGCTGTGGCAGCAAAAGCTGGACGTTTGTCTTTTTTGCTCCAGAGAGCGCCGAAAGTGAAAAAAGGTGCTTTTGCGGATAGAGTCCTCAGGAAAGCAGAGAGGGCCAAATTGTCTGGGGCATTTGAAGGGGTTCCAGGAGGCAGTGAGGACCAGCATCACTTTTCCCCGCTGGCACTTTAGCTGTGGCAGCAAAAGCTGGACGTTTGTCTTTTTTGCTCCAGACAGCGCCGAAAGTGAAAAAAGGTGCTTTTGAGGATAGAGTCCTCAGGAAAGCAGAGAGGGCCAAATTGTCTGGGGCATTTGAAGGGGTTCCAGGAGGCAGTGAGGACCAGCATCACTTTTCCCCGCTGGCACTTTAGCTGTGGCAGCAAAAGCTGGACGTTTGTCTTTTTTGCTCCAGACAGCGCCGAAAGTGAAAAAAGGTGCTTTTGAGGATAGAGTCCTCAGGAAAGCAGAGAGGGCCAAATTGTCTGAGGCATTTGACGTTGTTCCAGGAGGCAGTGAGAACCAGCATCACTTTTCCCCGCTGGCACTTTAGCTGTGGCAGCAAAATCTGGACGTTTGTCTTTTTTGCTCCAGACAGCGCCGAAAGTGAAAAAAGGTGCTTTTGAGGATAGAGTCCGCAGGAAAGCAGAGAGGGCCAAATTGTCTGGGGCATTTGAAGGGGTTCCAGGAGGCAGTGAGGACCAGCATCACTTTTCCCCGCTGGCACCTTTGCTGTGGCAGCAAAAGCTGGACGTTTGTCTTTTTTGCTCCAGAGAGCGCCAAAAGTGAAAAAAGGTGTTTTTGAGGATAGAGTCCTCAGGAAAGCAGAGAGGGCCAAATTGTCTGGGGCATTTGAAGGGGTTCCAGGAGGCAGTGAGGACCAGCATCACTTTTCCCCGCTGGCACTTTAGCTGTGGCAGCAAAAGCTGGACGTTTGTCTTTTTTGCTCCAGACAGCGCCGAAAGTGAAAAAAGGTGCTTTTGAGGATAGAGTCCTCAGGAAAGCAGAGAGGGCCAAATTGTCTGGGGCATTTGAAGGGGTTCCAGGAGGCAGTGAGGACCAGCATCACTTTTCCCCGCTGGCACTTTTGCTGTGGAAGCAAAAGCTGGACGTTTGTCTTTTTTGCTCCAGACAGCGCCGAAAGTGAAAAAAGGTGCTTTTGAGGATAGAGTCCTCAGGAAAGCAGAGAGGACCAAATTGTCTGGGGCATTTGAAGGGGTTCCAGGAGGCAGTGAGGACCAGCATCACTTTTCCCCGCTGGCACATTAGCTGTGGCAGCAAAAGCTGGACGTTTGTCTTTTTTGCTCCAGACAGCGCCGAAAGTGAAAAAAGGTGCTTTTGCGGATAGAGTCCTCAGGAAAGCAGAGAGGGCCAAATTGTCTGGGGCATTTGAAGGGGTTCCAGGAGGCAGTGAGAACCAGCATCACTTTTCCCCGCTGGCACCTTTGCTGTGGCAGCAAAATCTGGACGTTTGTCTTTTTTGCTCCAGAGAGCGCCGAAAGTGAAAAAAGGTGCTTTTGCGGATAGAGTCCTCAGGAAAGCAGAGAGGGCCAAATTGTCTGGGGCATTTGAAGGGGTTCCAGGAGGCAGTGAGGACCAGCATCACTTTTCCCCGCTGGCACTTTAGCTGTGGCAACAAAAGCTAGACGTTTGTCTTTTTTGCTCCAGACAGCGCCGAAAGTGAAAAAAAGTGCTTTTGAGCATAGAGTCCGCAGGAAAGCAGAGAGGGCCAAATTGTCTGGGGCATTTGAAGGGGTTCCAGGAGGCAGTGAGGACCAGCATCACTTTTCCCCGCTGGCACCTTTGCTGTGGCAGCAAAAGCTGGATGTTTGTCTTTTTTGCTCTAGACAGCGCCGAAAGTGAAAAAAAGTGCTTTTGAGGATAGAGTCCGCAGGAAAGCAGAGAGGGCCAAATTGTCTGGGGCATTTAAAGGGGTTCCAGGAGGCAGTGAGGACCAGCATCACTTTTCCCCGCTGGCACCTTTGCTGTGGCAGCAAAAGCTGGACGTTTGTCTTTTTTGCTCCAGACAGCGCCGAAAGTGAAAAAAGGTGCTTTTGCGGATAGAGTCCTCAGGAAAGCAGAGAGGGCCAAATTGTCTGGGGCATTTGAAGGGGTTCCAGGAGGCAGTGAGGACCAGCATCACTTTTCCCCGCTGGCACTTTTGCTGTGGCAGCAAAAGCTGGACGTTTGTCTTTTTTGCTCCAGACAGCGCCGAAAGTGAAAAAAGGTGCTTTTGAGGATAGAGTCCTCAGGAAAGCAGAGAGGGCCAAATTGTCTGGGGCATTTGAAGGGGTTCCAGGAGGCAGTGAGGACCAGCATCTCTTTTACCCGCTGGCACTTTAGCTGTGGCAGCAAAATCTGGACATTTGTATTTTTTGCTCCAGACAGCGCCGAAAGTGAAAAAAGGAGCTTTTGAGGATAGAGTCCTCAGGAAAGCAGAGAGGGCCAAATTGTATGGGGCATTTAAAGGGGTTCCAGGAGGCAGTGAGAACCAGCATCACTTTTCCCCGCTGGCACCTTTGCTGTGGCAGCAAAAGCTGGACGTTTGTCTTTTTTGCTCCAGACAGCGCCAAAAGTGAAAAAAGGTGCTTTTGCGGATAGAGTCCTCAGGAAAGCAGAGAGGGCCAAATTGTCTGGGGCATTTGAAGGGGTTCCAGGAGGCAGTGAGGACCAGCATCACTTTTCCCTGCTGGCACCTTTGCTGTGGGAGCAAAAGCTGGACGTTTGTCTTTTTTGCTCCAGAGAGCGCCGAAAGTGGAAAAAGGTGCTTTTGCGGATAGAGTCCTCAGGAAAACAGAGAGGGCCAAATTGTCTGGGGCATTTGAAGTTGTTCCAGGAGGCAGTGAGGACCAGCATCACTTTTCCCCGCTGGCACCTTTGCTGTGGCAGCAAAAGCTGGACGTTTGTCTTTTTTGCTCCAGACAGCGCCAAAAGTGAAAAAAGGTGCTTTTGAGGATAGAGTCCTCAGGAAAGCAGAGAGGGCCAAATTGTCTGGGGCATTTGAAGGGGTTCCAGGAGGCAGTGAGGACCAGCATCACTTTTCCTTGCTGGTACTTTAGCTGTGGCAGCAAAAGCTGGACGTTTATCTTTTTTGCTCCAGACAGCGCCGAAAGTGAAAAAAGGTGCTTTTGAGGATAGAGTCCTCAGGAAAGCAGAGAGGGCCAAATTGTCTGGGGCATTTGAAGGGGTTCCAGGAGGCAGTGAGGACCAGCATCACTTTTCCCCGCTGGCACCTTTGCTGTGGCAGCAAAAGCTGGACGTTTGTCTTTTTTGCTCCAGACAGCGCCGAAAGTGAAAAAAGGTGCTTTTGAGGATAGAGTCCTCAGGAAAGCAGAGAGGGCCAAATTGTCTGGGGCATTTGAAGGGGTTGCAGGAGGCAGTGAGGACCAGCATCAATTTTCCCCGCTGGCACTTTAGCTGTAACAGCAAAAGCTGGACGTTTGTCTTTTTTGCTCCAG
The DNA here is from genome assembly GCF_965231255.1 of Vanellus vanellus. Taxonomy (NCBI): domain Eukaryota; kingdom Metazoa; phylum Chordata; class Aves; order Charadriiformes; family Charadriidae; genus Vanellus; species Vanellus vanellus. The sequence continues at coordinate 10,119 of NW_028127974.1, read as the reverse complement.
ACAGCGCCGAAAGTGAAAAAAGGTGCTTTTGAGGATAGAGTCCTCAGGAAAGCAGAGAGGGCCAAATTGTATGGGGCATTTAAAGGGGTTCCAGGAGGCAGTGAGAACCAGCATCACTTTTCCCCGCTGGCACCTTTGCTGTGGCAGCAAAAGCTGGACGTTTGTCTTTTTTGCTCCAGAGAGCGCCAAAAGTGAAAAAAGGTGCTTTTGCGGATAGAGTCCTCAGGAAAGCAGAGAGGGCCAAATTGTCTGGGGCATTTGAAGGGGTTCCAGGAGGCAGTGAGGACCAGCATCACTTTTCCCTGCTGGCACCTTTGCTGTGGCAGCAAAAGCTGGACGTTTGTCTTTTTTGCTCCAGAGAGCGCCGAAAGTGGAAAAAGGTGCTTTTGCGGATAGAGTCCTCAGGAAAACAGAGAGGGCCAAATTGTCTGGGGCATTTGAAGTTGTTCCAGGAGGCAGTGAGGACCAGCATCACTTTTCCCCGCTGGCACTTTAGCTGTGGCAGCAAAAGCTGGACGTTTGTCTTTTTTGCTCCAGACAGCGCCGAAAGTGAAAAAAGGTGCTTTTGAGGATAGAGTCCGCAGGAAAGCAGAGAGGGCCAAATTGTCTGGGGCATTTGAAGGGGTTCCAGGAGGCAGTGAGGACCAGCATCACTTTTCCCCGCTGGCACCTTTGCTGTGGCAGCAAAAGCTGGACGTTTGTCTTTTTTGCTCCAGAGAGCGCCAAAAGTGAAAAAAGGTGCTTTTGAGGATAGAGTCCTCAGGAAAGCAGAGAGGGCCAAATTGTGTGGGGCATTTGAAGGGGTTCCAGGAGGCAGTGAGGACCAGCACCACTTTTCCCCGCTGGCACCTTTGCTGTGGCAGCAAAAGCTGGACGTTTGTCTTTTTTGCTCCAGACAGCGCCGAAAGTGAAAAAAGGTGCTTTTGAGGATAGAGTCCTCAGGAAAGCAGAGAGGGCCAAATTGTCTGGGGCATTTGAAGTTGTTCCAGGAGGCCGTGAGAACCAGCATCACTTTTCCCCGCTGGCACTTTAGCTGTGGCAGCAAAAGCTGGACGTTTGTCTTTTTTGCTCCAGAGAGCGCCGAAAGTGAAAAAAGGTGCTTTTGAGGATAGAGTCCTCAGGAAAGCAGAGAGGACAAAATTGTCTGGGGCATTTGAAGGGGTTCCAGGAGGCAGTGAGGACCAGCATCACTTTTCCCCGCTGGCACTTTAGCTGTGGCAGCAAAATCTGGACATTTGTATTTTTTGCTCCAGACAGCGCCGAAAGTGAAAAAAGGAGCTTTTGAGGATAGAGTCCTCAGGAAAGCAGAGAGGGCCAAATTGTCTGGGGCATTTGAAGGGGTTCCAGGAGGCAGTGAGGACCACCATCACTTTTCCCCGCTGGCACTTTTACTGTGGCAGCAAAAGCTGGACGTTTGTCTTTTTTGCTCCAGAGAGCGCTGAAAGTGAAAAAAGGTGCTTTTGCGGATAGAGTCCTCAGGAAAGCAGAGAGGGCCAAATTGTCTGGGGCATTTGAATGGGTTCCAGGAGGCAGTGAGGACCAGCATCACTTTTCCCCGCTGGCACTTTAGCTGTAACAGCAAAAGCTGGACGTTTGTCTTTTTTGCTCCAGAGAGCGCTGAAAGTGAAAAAAGGTGCTTTTGAGCATAGAGTCCTCAGGAAAGCAGAGAGGGCCAAATTGTCTGGGGCATTTGAAGGGGTTCCAGGAGGCAGTGAGAACCAGCATCACTTTTCCCCGCTGGCACCTTTGCTGTGGCAGCAAAAGCTGGACGTTTGTCTTTTTTGCTCCAGACAGCGCCGAAAGTGAAAAAAGGTGCTTTTGAGGATAGAGTCCGCAGGAAAGCAGAGAGGGCCAAATTGTCTGGGGCATTTGAAGGGGTTCCAGGAGGCAGTGAGGACCAGCATCACTTTTCCCCGCTGGCACTTTAGCTGTGGCAGCAAAAGCTGGACGTTTGTCTTTTTTGCTCCAGAGAGCGCCGAAAGTGAAAAAAGGTGCTTTTGCGGATAGAGTCCTCAGGAAAGCAGAGAGGGCCAAATTGTCTGGGGCATTTGAAGGGGTTCCAGGAGGCAGTGAGGACCAGCATCACTTTTCCCCGCTGGCACTTTAGCTGTGGCAGCAAAAGCTGGACGTTTGTCTTTTTTGCTCCAGACAGCGCCGAAAGTGAAAAAAGGTGCTTTTGAGGATAGAGTCCTCAGGAAAGCAGAGAGGGCCAAATTGTCTGGGGCATTTGAAGGGGTTCCAGGAGGCAGTGAGGACCAGCATCACTTTTCCCCGCTGGCACTTTAGCTGTGGCAGCAAAAGCTGGACGTTTGTCTTTTTTGCTCCAGACAGCGCCGAAAGTGAAAAAAGGTGCTTTTGAGGATAGAGTCCTCAGGAAAGCAGAGAGGGCCAAATTGTCTGAGGCATTTGACGTTGTTCCAGGAGGCAGTGAGAACCAGCATCACTTTTCCCCGCTGGCACTTTAGCTGTGGCAGCAAAATCTGGACGTTTGTCTTTTTTGCTCCAGACAGCGCCGAAAGTGAAAAAAGGTGCTTTTGAGGATAGAGTCCGCAGGAAAGCAGAGAGGGCCAAATTGTCTGGGGCATTTGAAGGGGTTCCAGGAGGCAGTGAGGACCAGCATCACTTTTCCCCGCTGGCACCTTTGCTGTGGCAGCAAAAGCTGGACGTTTGTCTTTTTTGCTCCAGAGAGCGCCAAAAGTGAAAAAAGGTGTTTTTGAGGATAGAGTCCTCAGGAAAGCAGAGAGGGCCAAATTGTCTGGGGCATTTGAAGGGGTTCCAGGAGGCAGTGAGGACCAGCATCACTTTTCCCCGCTGGCACTTTAGCTGTGGCAGCAAAAGCTGGACGTTTGTCTTTTTTGCTCCAGACAGCGCCGAAAGTGAAAAAAGGTGCTTTTGAGGATAGAGTCCTCAGGAAAGCAGAGAGGGCCAAATTGTCTGGGGCATTTGAAGGGGTTCCAGGAGGCAGTGAGGACCAGCATCACTTTTCCCCGCTGGCACTTTTGCTGTGGAAGCAAAAGCTGGACGTTTGTCTTTTTTGCTCCAGACAGCGCCGAAAGTGAAAAAAGGTGCTTTTGAGGATAGAGTCCTCAGGAAAGCAGAGAGGACCAAATTGTCTGGGGCATTTGAAGGGGTTCCAGGAGGCAGTGAGGACCAGCATCACTTTTCCCCGCTGGCACATTAGCTGTGGCAGCAAAAGCTGGACGTTTGTCTTTTTTGCTCCAGACAGCGCCGAAAGTGAAAAAAGGTGCTTTTGCGGATAGAGTCCTCAGGAAAGCAGAGAGGGCCAAATTGTCTGGGGCATTTGAAGGGGTTCCAGGAGGCAGTGAGAACCAGCATCACTTTTCCCCGCTGGCACCTTTGCTGTGGCAGCAAAATCTGGACGTTTGTCTTTTTTGCTCCAGAGAGCGCCGAAAGTGAAAAAAGGTGCTTTTGCGGATAGAGTCCTCAGGAAAGCAGAGAGGGCCAAATTGTCTGGGGCATTTGAAGGGGTTCCAGGAGGCAGTGAGGACCAGCATCACTTTTCCCCGCTGGCACTTTAGCTGTGGCAACAAAAGCTAGACGTTTGTCTTTTTTGCTCCAGACAGCGCCGAAAGTGAAAAAAAGTGCTTTTGAGCATAGAGTCCGCAGGAAAGCAGAGAGGGCCAAATTGTCTGGGGCATTTGAAGGGGTTCCAGGAGGCAGTGAGGACCAGCATCACTTTTCCCCGCTGGCACCTTTGCTGTGGCAGCAAAAGCTGGATGTTTGTCTTTTTTGCTCTAGACAGCGCCGAAAGTGAAAAAAAGTGCTTTTGAGGATAGAGTCCGCAGGAAAGCAGAGAGGGCCAAATTGTCTGGGGCATTTAAAGGGGTTCCAGGAGGCAGTGAGGACCAGCATCACTTTTCCCCGCTGGCACCTTTGCTGTGGCAGCAAAAGCTGGACGTTTGTCTTTTTTGCTCCAGACAGCGCCGAAAGTGAAAAAAGGTGCTTTTGCGGATAGAGTCCTCAGGAAAGCAGAGAGGGCCAAATTGTCTGGGGCATTTGAAGGGGTTCCAGGAGGCAGTGAGGACCAGCATCACTTTTCCCCGCTGGCACTTTTGCTGTGGCAGCAAAAGCTGGACGTTTGTCTTTTTTGCTCCAGACAGCGCCGAAAGTGAAAAAAGGTGCTTTTGAGGATAGAGTCCTCAGGAAAGCAGAGAGGGCCAAATTGTCTGGGGCATTTGAAGGGGTTCCAGGAGGCAGTGAGGACCAGCATCTCTTTTACCCGCTGGCACTTTAGCTGTGGCAGCAAAATCTGGACATTTGTATTTTTTGCTCCAGACAGCGCCGAAAGTGAAAAAAGGAGCTTTTGAGGATAGAGTCCTCAGGAAAGCAGAGAGGGCCAAATTGTATGGGGCATTTAAAGGGGTTCCAGGAGGCAGTGAGAACCAGCATCACTTTTCCCCGCTGGCACCTTTGCTGTGGCAGCAAAAGCTGGACGTTTGTCTTTTTTGCTCCAGACAGCGCCAAAAGTGAAAAAAGGTGCTTTTGCGGATAGAGTCCTCAGGAAAGCAGAGAGGGCCAAATTGTCTGGGGCATTTGAAGGGGTTCCAGGAGGCAGTGAGGACCAGCATCACTTTTCCCTGCTGGCACCTTTGCTGTGGGAGCAAAAGCTGGACGTTTGTCTTTTTTGCTCCAGAGAGCGCCGAAAGTGGAAAAAGGTGCTTTTGCGGATAGAGTCCTCAGGAAAACAGAGAGGGCCAAATTGTCTGGGGCATTTGAAGTTGTTCCAGGAGGCAGTGAGGACCAGCATCACTTTTCCCCGCTGACACTTTAGCTGTGGCAGCAAAATCTGGACGTTTGTCTTTTTTGCTCCAGACAGCGCCGAAAGTGAAAAAAGGTGCTTTTGAGGATAGAGTCCTCAGGAAAGCAGAGAGGGCCAAATTGTCTGGGGCATTTGAAGGGGTTCCAGGAGGCAGTGAGGACCAGCATCACTTTTCCCCGCTGGCACCTTTGCTGTGGCAGCAAAAGCTGGACGTTTGTCTTTTTTGCTCCAGACAGCGCCAAAAGTGAAAAAAGGTGCTTTTGAGGATAGAGTCCCCAGGAAAGCAGAGAGGGCCAAATTGTGTGGGGCATTTGAAGGGGTTCCAGGAGGCAGTGAGGACCAGCACCACTTTTCCCCGCTGGCACCTTTGCTGTGGCAGCAAAAGCTGGACGTTTGTCTTTTTTGCTCCAGACAGCGCCGAAAGTGAAAAAAGGTGCTTTTGAGGATAGAGTCCTCAGGAAAGCAGAGAGGGCCAAATTTTCTGGGGCATTTGAAGTCGTTCCAGGAGGCAGTGAGAACCAGCATCACTTTTCCCCGCTGGCACTTTAGCTGTGGCAGCAAAAGCTGGACGTTTGTCGTTTTTGCTCCAGAGAGCGCCGAAAGTGAAAAAAGGTGCTTTTGAGGATAGAGTCCTCAGGAAAGCAGAGAGGGCCAAATTGTCTGGGGCATTTGAAGGGGTTCCAGGAGGCAGTGAGGACCAGCATCACTTTTCCCCGCTGGCACTTTAGCTGTGGCAGCAAAATCTGGACATTTGTATTTTTTGCTCCAGACAGCGCCGAAAGTGAAAAAAGGAGCTTTTGAGGATAGAGTCCTCAGGAAAGCAGAGAGGGCCAAATTGTCTGGGGCATTTGAAGGGGTTCCAGGAGGCAGTGAGGACCACCATCACTTTTCCCCGCTGGCACTTTTACTGTGGCAGCAAAAGCTGGACGTTTGTCTTTTTTGCTCCAGAGAGCGCTGAAAGTGAAAAAAGGTGCTTTTGCGGATACAGTCCTCAGGAAAGCAGAGAGGGCCAAATTGTCTGGGGCATTTGAATGGGTTCCAGGAGGCAGTGAGGACCAGCATCACTTTTCCCCGCTGGCACTTTAGCTGTAACAGCAAAAGCTGGACGTTTGTCTTTTTTGCTCCAGACAGCGCCGAAAGTGAAAAAAGGTGCTTTTGAGGATAGAGTCCGCAGGAAAGCAGAGAGGGCCAAATTGTCTGGGGCATTTTAAGGGGTTCCAGGAGGCAGTGAGGACCAGCATCACTTTTCCCCGCTGGCACCTTTGCTGTGGCAGCAAAAGCTGGACGTTTGTCTTTTTTGCTCCAGAGAGCGCCGAAAGTGAAAAAAGGTGCTTTTGCGGATAGAGTCCTCAGGAAAGCAGAGAGGGCCAAATTGTCTGGGGCATTTGAAGGGGTTCCAGGAGGCAGTGAGGACCAGCATCACTTTTCCCCGCTGGCACTTTAGCTGTGGCAGCAAAATCTGGACGTTTGTCTTTTTTGCTCCAGAGAGCGCCGAAAGTGAAAAAAGGTGCTTTTGAGGATAGAGTCCTCAGGAAAGCAGAGAGGGCCAAATTGTCTGGGGCATTTGAAGGGGTTCCAGGAGGCAGTGAGGACCAGCATCACTTTTCCCCGCTGGCACTTTAGCTGTGGCAGCAAAAGCTGGACGTTTGTCTTTTTTGCTCCAGACAGCGCCGAAAGTGAAAAAAGGTGCTTTTGAGGATAGAGTCCTCAGGAAAGCAGAGAGGGCCAAATTGTCTGGGGCATTTGAAGGGGTTCCAGGAGGCAGTGAGGACCAGCATCACTTTTCCCCACTGGCACTTTAGCTGTGGCAGCAAAAGCTGGACGTTTGTCTTTTTTGCTCCAGACAGCGCCGAAAGTGAAAAAAGGTGCTTTTGAGGATAGAGTCCTCAGGAAAGCAGAGAGGGCCAAATTGTCTGGGGCATTTGACGTTGTTCCAGGAGGCAGTGAGAACCAGCATCACTTTTCCCCGCTGGCACTTTAGCTGTGGCAGCAAAATCTGGACGTTTGTCTTTTTTGCTCCAGACAGCGCCGAAAGTGAAAAAAGGTGCTTTTGAGGATAGAGTCCGCAGGAAAGCAGAGAGGACCAAATTGTCTGGGGCATTTGAAGGGGTTCCAGGAGGCAGTGAGGACCAGCATCACTTTTCCCCGCTGGCACATTAGCTGTGGCAGCAAAAGCTGGACGTTTGTCTTTTTTGCTCCAGACAGCGCCGAAAGTGAAAAAAGGTGCTTTTGCGGATAGAGTCCTCAGGAAAGCAGAGAGGGCCAAATTGTCTGGGGCATTTGAAGGGGTTCCAGGAGGCAGTGAGAACCAGCATCACTTTTCCCCGCTGGCACCTTTGCTGTGGCAGCAAAAGCTGGACGTTTGTCTTTTTTGCTCCAGACAGCGCCGAAAGTGAAAAAAGGTGCTTTTGAGGATAGAGTCCTCAGGAAAGCAGAGAGGGCCAAATTGTCTGGGGCATTTGAAGTTGTTCCAGGAGGCCGTGAGAACCAGCATCACTTTTCCCCGCTGGCACTTTAGCTGTGGCAGCAAAAGCTGGACGTTTGTCTTTTTTGCTCCAGAGAGCGCCGAAAGTGAAAAAAGGTGCTTTTGAGGATAGAGTCCGCAGGAAAGCAGAGAGGACAAAATTGTCTGGGGCATTTGAAGGGGTTCCAGGAGGCAGTGAGGACCAGCATCACTTTTCCCCGCTGGCACTTTAGCTGTGGCAGCAAAATCTGGACATTTGTATTTTTTGCTCCAGACAGCGCCGAAAGTGAAAAAAGGAGCTTTTGAGGATAGAGTCCTCAGGAAAGCAGAGAGGGCCAAATTGTCTGGGGCATTTGAAGGGGTTCCAGGAGGCAGTGAGGACCACCATCACTTTTCCCCGCTGGCACTTTTACTGTGGCAGCAAAAGCTGGACGTTTGTCTTTTTTGCTCCAGAGAGCGCTGAAAGTGAAAAAAGGTGCTTTTGCGGATAGAGTCCTCAGGAAAGCAGAGAGGGCCAAATTGTCTGGGGCATTTGAATGGGTTCCAGGAGGCAGTGAGGACCAGCATCACTTTTCCCCGCTGGCACTTTAGCTGTAACAGCAAAAGCTGGACGTTTGTCTTTTTTGCTCCAGAGAGCGCTGAAAGTGAAAAAAGGTGCTTTTGAGCATAGAGTCCTCAGGAAAGCAGAGAGGGCCAAATTGTCTGGGGCATTTGAAGGGGTTCCAGGAGGCAGTGAGAACCAGCATCACTTTTCCCCGCTGGCACTTTTGCTGTGGCAGCAAAAGCTGGACGTTTGTCTTTTTTGCTCCAGACAGCGCCGAAAGTGAAAAAAGGTGCTTTTGAGGATAGAGTCCGCAGGAAAGCAGAGAGGGCCAAATTGTCTGGGGCATTTGAAGGGGTTCCAGGAGGCAGTGAGGACCAGCATCACTTTTCCCCGCTGGCACTTTAGCTGTGGCAGCAAAAGCTGGACGTTTGTCTTTTTTGCTCCAGAGAGCGCCGAAAGTGAAAAAAGGTGCTTTTGCGGATAGAGTCCTCAGGAAAGCAGAGAGGGCCAAATTGTCTGGGGCATTTGAAGGGGTTCCAGGAGGCAGTGAGGACCAGCATCACTTTTCCCCGCTGGCACTTTAGCTGTGGCAGCAAAAGCTGGACGTTTGTCTTTTTTGCTCCAGACAGCGCCGAAAGTGAAAAAAGGTGCTTTTGAGGATAGAGTCCTCAGGAAAGCAGAGAGGGCCAAATTGTCTGGGGCATTTGAAGGGGTTCCAGGAGGCAGTGAGGACCAGCATCACTTTTCCCCGCTGGCACTTTAGCTGTGGCAGCAAAAGCTGGACGTTTGTCTTTTTTGCTCCAGACAGCGCCGAAAGTGAAAAAAGGTGCTTTTGAGGATAGAGTCCTCAGGAAAGCAGAGAGGGCCAAATTGTCTGAGGCATTTGACGTTGTTCCAGGAGGCAGTGAGAACCAGCATCACTTTTCCCCGCTGGCACTTTAGCTGTGGCAGCAAAATCTGGACGTTTGTCTTTTTTGCTCCAGACAGCGCCGAAAGTGAAAAAAGGTGCTTTTGAGGATAGAGTCCGCAGGAAAGCAGAGAGGGCCAAATTGTCTGGGGCATTTGAAGGGGTTCCAGGAGGCAGTGAGGACCAGCATCACTTTTCCCCGCTGGCACCTTTGCTGTGGCAGCAAAAGCTGGACGTTTGTCTTTTTTGCTCCAGAGAGCGCCAAAAGTGAAAAAAGGTGTTTTTGAGGATAGAGTCCTCAGGAAAGCAGAGAGGGCCAAATTGTCTGGGGCATTTGAAGGGGTTCCAGGAGGCAGTGAGGACCAGCATCACTTTTCCCCGCTGGCACTTTAGCTGTGGCAGCAAAAGCTGGACGTTTGTCTTTTTTGCTCCAGACAGCGCCGAAAGTGAAAAAAGGTGCTTTTGAGGATAGAGTCCTCAGGAAAGCAGAGAGGGCCAAATTGTCTGGGGCATTTGAAGGGGTTCCAGGAGGCAGTGAGGACCAGCATCACTTTTCCCCGCTGGCACTTTTGCTGTGGAAGCAAAAGCTGGACGTTTGTCTTTTTTGCTCCAGACAGCGCCGAAAGTGAAAAAAGGTGCTTTTGAGGATAGAGTCCTCAGGAAAGCAGAGAGGACCAAATTGTCTGGGGCATTTGAAGGGGTTCCAGGAGGCAGTGAGGACCAGCATCACTTTTCCCCGCTGGCACATTAGCTGTGGCAGCAAAAGCTGGACGTTTGTCTTTTTTGCTCCAGACAGCGCCGAAAGTGAAAAAAGGTGCTTTTGCGGATAGAGTCCTCAGGAAAGCAGAGAGGGCCAAATTGTCTGGGGCATTTGAAGGGGTTCCAGGAGGCAGTGAGAACCAGCATCACTTTTCCCCGCTGGCACCTTTGCTGTGGCAGCAAAATCTGGACGTTTGTCTTTTTTGCTCCAGAGAGCGCCGAAAGTGAAAAAAGGTGCTTTTGCGGATAGAGTCCTCAGGAAAGCAGAGAGGGCCAAATTGTCTGGGGCATTTGAAGGGGTTCCAGGAGGCAGTGAGGACCAGCATCACTTTTCCCCGCTGGCACTTTAGCTGTGGCAACAAAAGCTAGACGTTTGTCTTTTTTGCTCCAGACAGCGCCGAAAGTGAAAAAAAGTGCTTTTGAGCATAGAGTCCGCAGGAAAGCAGAGAGGGCCAAATTGTCTGGGGCATTTGAAGGGGTTCCAGGAGGCAGTGAGGACCAGCATCACTTTTCCCCGCTGGCACCTTTGCTGTGGCAGCAAAAGCTGGATGTTTGTCTTTTTTGCTCTAGACAGCGCCGAAAGTGAAAAAAAGTGCTTTTGAGGATAGAGTCCGCAGGAAAGCAGAGAGGGCCAAATTGTCTGGGGCATTTAAAGGGGTTCCAGG
>NW_028127975.1:0-18995 GCF_965231255.1 Vanellus vanellus | reverse complement strand
GGTTCCAGGAGGCAGTGAGAAGCAGCATCACTTTTCCCCGCTGGCACCTTTGCTGTTGCAGCAAAAGCTGGACGTTTGTCTTTTTTGCTCCAAACCGCGCCGAAAGTGAAAAAAGGTGCTTTTGAGGATAGCGTGCGCAGGAAAGCAGAGAGGGCCAAATTGTCTGGGGCATTTGAAGGGGTTCCAGGAGGCAGTGAGGACCAGCATCACTTTTCCCCGCTGGCACCTTTGCTGTGGCAGCAAAAGCTGGACGTTTGTCTTTTTTGCTCCAAACAGCGCTGAAAGTGAAAAAAGGTGCTTTTGAGGATAGAGTGCGCAGGAAAGCAGAGAGGGCCAAATTGTCTGGGGCATTTGAAGGGGTTCCAGGAGGCAGTGAGGACCAGCATCACTTTTCCCCGCTGGCACCTTTGCTGTGGCAGCAAAAGCTGGACGTTTGTCTTTTTTGCTCCAAACAGCGCCGAAAGTGAAAAAAGGTGCTTTTGAGGATAGCGTGCGCAGGAAAGCAGAGAGGGCCAAATTGTCTGGGGCATTTGAAGGGGTTCCAGGAGGCAGTGAGAAGCAGCATCACTTTTTCCCGCTGGCACCTTTGCTGTGGCAGCAAAAGCTGGACGTTTGTCTTTTTTGCTCCAAACAGCGCCGAAAGTGAAAAAAGGTGCTTTTGAGGATAGAGTGCGCAGGAAAGCAGAGAGGGCCAAATTGTCTGGGGCATTTGAAGGGGTTCCAGGAGGCAGTGAGAAGCAGCATCACTTTTCCCCGCTGGCACCTTTGCTGTGGCAGCAAAAGCTGGACGTTTGTCTTTTTTGCTCCAAACCGCGCCGAAAGTGAAAAAAGGTGCTTTTCAGGATAGCGTGCGCAGGAAAGCAGAGAGGGCCAAATTGTCTGGGGCATTTGAAGGGGTTCCAGGAGGCAGTGAGGACCAGCATCACTTTTCCCTGCTGGCACCTTTGCTGTGGCAGCAAAAGCTGGACGTTTGTCTTTTTTGCTCCAAACAGCGCCGAAAGTGAAAAAAGGTGCTTTTGAGGATAGCGTGCGCAGGAAAGCAGAGAGGGCCAAATTGTCTGGGGCATTTGAAGGGGTTCCAGGAGGCAGTGAGAAGCAGCATCACTTTTCCCTGCTGGCACCTTTGCTGTGGCAGCAAAAGCTGGACGTTTGTCTTTTTTGCTCCAAACAGCGCCGAAAGTGAAAAAAGGTGCTTTTGAGGATAGCGTGCGCAGGAAAGCAGAGAGGGCCAAATTGTCTGGGGCATTTGAAGGGGTTCCAGGAGGCAGTGAGAAGCAGCATCACTTTTCCCCGCTGGCACCTTTGCTGTGGCAGCAAAAGCTGGACGTTTGTCTTTTTTGCTCCAAACAGCGCCGAAAGTGAAAAAAGGTGCTTTTGAGGATAGACTTTTCAGGAAAGCAGAGAGGGCCAAATTGTCTGGGGCATTTGAAGGGGTTCCAGGAGGCAGTGAGAAGCAGCATCACTTTTCCCCGCTGGCACCTTTGCTGTGGCAGCAAAAGCTGGACGTTTGTCTTTTTTGCTCCAAACAGCGCCGAAAGTGAAAAAAGGTGCTTTTGAGGATAGACTTTTCAGGAAAGCAGAGAGGGCCAAATTGTCTGGGGCATTTGAAGGGGTTCCAGGAGGCAGTGAGAAGCAGCATCACTTTTCCCTGCTGGCACCTTTGCTGTGGCAGCAAAAGCTGGACGTTTGTCTTTTTTGCTCCAAACAGCGCCGAAAGTGAAAAAAGGTGCTTTTGAGGATAGACTTTTCAGGAAAGCAGAGAGGGCCAAATTGTCTGGGGCATTTGAAGGGGTTCCAGGAGGCAGTGAGTACCAGCATCACTTTTCCCCGCTGGCACCTTTGCTGTGGCAGCAAAAGCTGGACGTTTGTCTTTTTTGCTCCAAACAGCGCCGAAAGTGAAAAAAGGTGCTTTTGAGGATAGACTTTTCAGGAAAGCAGAGAGGGCCAAATTGTCTGGGGCATTTGAAGGGGTTCCAGGAGGCAGTGAGAAGCAGCATCACTTTTCCCCGCTGGCACCTTTGCTGTGGCAGCAAAAGCTGGACGTTTGTCTTTTTTGCTCCAAACAGCGCCGAAAGTGAAAAAAGGTGCTTTTGAGGATAGCGTGCGCAGGAAAGCAGAGAGGGCCAAATTGTCTGGGGCATTTGAAGGGGTTCTAGGAGGCAGTGAGGACCAGCATCACTTTTCCCTGCTGGCACCTTTGCTGTGGCAGCAAAAGCTGGACGTTTGTCTTTTTTGCTCCAAACAGCGCCGAAAGTGAAAAAAGGTGCTTTTGAGGATAGAGTGCGCAGGAAAGCAGAGAGGGCCAAATTGTCTGGGGCATTTGAAGGGGTTCCAGGAGGCAGTGAGAAGCAGCATCACTTTTCCCCGCTGGCACCTTTGCTGTGGCAGCAAAAGCTGGACGTTTGTCTTTTTTGCTCCAAACAGCGCCGAAAGTGAAAAAAGGTGCTTTTGAGGATAGACTTTTCAGGAAAGCAGAGAGGGCCAAATTGTCTGGGGCATTTGAAGGGGTTCCAGGAGGCAGTGAGAAGCAGCATCACTTTTCCCCACTGGCACCTTTGCTGTGGCAGCAAAAGCTGGATGTTTGTCTTTTTTGCTCCAAACAGCGCCGAAAGTGAAAAAAGGTGCTTTTGAGGATAGAGTGCGCAGGAAAGCAGAGAGGGCCAAATTGTCTGGGGCATTTGAAGGGGTTCCAGGAGGCAGTGAGAAGCAGCATCACTTTTCCCCGCTGGCACCTTTGCTGTGGCAGCAAAAGCTGGACGTTTGTCTTTTTTGCTCCAAACAGCGCCGAAAGTGAAAAAAGGTGCTTTTGAGGATAGAGTGCGCAGGAAAGCAGAGAGGGCCAAATTGTCTGGGGCATTTGAAGGGGTTCCAGGAGGCAGTGAGAAGCAGCATCACTTTTCCCCGCTGGCACCTTTGCTGTGGCAGCAAAAGCTGGACGTTTGTCTTTTTTGCTCCAAACAGCGCCGAAAGTGAAAAAAGGTGCTTTTGAGGATAGAGTGCGCAGGAAAGCAGAGAGGGCCAAATTGTCTGGGGCATTTGAAGGGGTTCCAGGAGGCAATGAGAAGCAGCATCACTTTTCCCCGCTGGCACCTTTGCTGTGGCAGCAAAAGCTGGACGTTTGTCTTTTTTGCTCCAAACTGCGCCGAAAGTGAAAAAAGGTGCTTTTGAGGATAGAGTGCGCAGGAAAGCAGAGAGGGCAAATTGTCTGGGGCATTTGAAGGGGTTCCAGGAGGCAATGAGAAGCAGCATCACTTTTCCCCGCTGGCACCTTTGCTGTGGCAGCAAAAGCTGGACGTTTGTCTTTTTTGCTCCAAACAGCGCCGAAAGTGAAAAAAGGTGCTTTTGAGGATAGCGTGCGCAGGAAAGCAGAGAGGGCCAAATTGTCTGGGGCATTTGAAGGGGTTCCAGGAGGCAGTGAGGACCAGCATCACTTTTCCCCGCTGGCACCTTTGCTGTGGCAGCAAAAGCTGGACGTTTGTCTTTTTTGCTCCAAACAGCGCCGAAAGTGAAAAAAGGTGCTTTTGAGGATAGACTTTTCAGGAAAGCAGAGAGGGCCAAATTGTCTGGGGCATTTGAAGGGGTTCCAGGAGGCAGTGAGAAGCAGCATCACTTTTCCCCGCTGGCACCTTTGCTGTGGCAGCAGAAGCTGGACGTCTGTCTTTTTTGCTCCAAACAGCGCCAAAAGTGAAAAAAGGTGCTTTTGAGGATAGAGTGCGCAGGAAAGCAGAGAGGGCCAAATTGTCTGGGGCATTTGAAGGGGTTCCAGGAGGCAGTGAGAAGCAGCATCACTTTTCCCCGCTGGCACCTTTGCTGTGGCAGCAAAAGCTGGACGTTTGTCTTTTTTGCTCCAAACAGCGCCGAAAGTGAAAAAAGGTGCTTTTGAGGATAGACTTTTCAGGAAAGCAGAGAGGGCCAAATTGTCTGGGGCATTTGAAGGGGTTCCAGGAGGCAGTGAGAAGCAGCATCACTTTTCCCCGCTGGCACCTTTGCTGTGGCAGCAAAAGCTGGACGTTTGTCTTTTTTGCTCCAAACAGCGCCGAAAGTGAAAAAAGGTGCTTTTGAGGATAGACTTTTCAGGAAAGCAGAGAGGGCCAAATTGTCTGGGGCATTTGAAGGGGTTCCAGGAGGCAGTGAGGACCAGCATCACTTTTCCCCGCTGGCACCTTTGCTGTGGCAGCAAAAGCTGGACGTTTGTCTTTTTTGCTCCAAACAGCGCCGAAAGTGAAAAAAGGTGCTTTTGAGGATAGCGTGCGCAGGAAAGCAGAGAGGGCCAAATTGTCTTGGGCATTTGAAGGGGTTCCAGGAGGCAGTGAGAAGCAGCATCACTTTTCCCCGCTGGCACCTTTGCTGTTGCAGCAAAAGCTGGACGTTTGTCTTTTTTGCTCCAAACCGCGCCGAAAGTGAAAAAAGGTGCTTTTGAGGATAGCGTGCGCAGGAAAGCAGAGAGGGCCAAATTGTCTGGGGCATTTGAAGGGGTTCCAGGAGGCAGTGAGGACCAGCATCACTTTTCCCCGCTGGCACCTTTGCTGTGGCAGCAAAAGCTGGACGTTTGTCTTTTTTGCTCCAAACAGCGCCGAAAGTGAAAAAAGGTGCTTTTGAGGATAGCGTGCGCAGGAAAGCAGAGAGGGCCAAATTGTCTGGGGCATTTGAAGGGGTTCCAGGAGGCAGTGAGAAGCAGCATCACTTTTCCCCGCTGGCACCTTTGCTGTGGCAGCAAAAGCTGGACGTTTGTCTTTTTTGCTCCAAACAGCGCCGAAAGAGAAAAAAGGTGCTTTTGAGGATAGAGTGCGCAGGAAAGCAGAGAGGGCCAAATTGTCTGGGGCATTTGAAGGGGTTCCAGGAGGCAGTGAGAAGCAGCATCACTTTTCCCCGCTGGCACCTTTGCTGTTGCAGCAAAAGCTGGACGTTTGTCTTTTTTGCTCCAAACTGCGCCGAAAGTGAAAAAAGGTGCTTTTGAGGATAGCGTGCGCAGGAAAGCAGAGAGGGCCAAATTGTCTGGGGCATTTGAAGGGGTTCCAGGAGGCAGTGAGGACCAGCATCACTTTTCCCCGCTGGCACCTTTGCTGTGGCAGCAAAAGCTGGACGTTTGTCGTTTTTGCTCCAAATAGCGCTGAAAGTGAAAAAAGGTGCTTTTGAGGATAGAGTGCGCAGGAAAGCAGAGAGGGCCAAATTGTCTGGGGCATTTGAAGGGGTTCCAGGAGGCAGTGAGGACCAGCATCACTTTTCCCCGCTGGCACCTTTGCTGTGGCAGCAAAAGCTGGACGTTTGTCTTTTTTGCTCCAAACAGCGCCGAAAGTGAAAAAAGGTGCTTTTGAGGATAGCGTGCGCAGGAAAGCAGAGAGGGCCAAATTGTCTGGGGCATTTGAAGGGGTTCCAGGAGGCAGTGAGAAGCAGCATCACTTTTCCCCGCTGGCACCTTTGCTGTTGCAGCAAAAGCTGGACGTTTGTCTTTTTTGCTCCAAACCGCGCCGAAAGTGAAAAAAGGTGCTTTTGAGGATAGCGTGCGCAGGAAAGCAGAGAGGGCCAAATTGTCTGGGGCATTTGAAGGGGTTCCAGGAGGCAGTGAGGACCAGCATCACTTTTCCCCGCTGGCACCTTTGCTGTGGCAGCAAAAGCTGGACGTTTGTCTTTTTTGCTCCAAACAGCGCTGAAAGTGAAAAAAGGTGCTTTTGAGGATAGAGTGCGCAGGAAAGCAGAGAGGGCCAAATTGTCTGGGGCATTTGAAGGGGTTCCAGGAGGCAGTGAGGACCAGCATCACTTTTCCCCGCTGGCACCTTTGCTGTGGCAGCAAAAGCTGGACGTTTGTCTTTTTTGCTCCAAACAGCGCCGAAAGTGAAAAAAGGTGCTTTTGAGGATAGCGTGCGCAGGAAAGCAGAGAGGGCCAAATTGTCTGGGGCATTTGAAGGGGTTCCAGGAGGCAGTGAGAAGCAGCATCACTTTTCCCCGCTGGCACCTTTGCTGTGGCAGCAAAAGCTGGACGTTTGTCTTTTTTGCTCCAAACAGCGCCGAAAGAGAAAAAAGGTGCTTTTGAGGATAGAGTGCGCAGGAAAGCAGAGAGGGCCAAATTGTCTGGGGCATTTGAAGGGGTTCCAGGAGGCAGTGAGAAGCAGCATCACTTTTCCCCGCTGGCACCTTTGCTGTGGCAGCAAAAGCTGGACGTTTGTCTTTTTTGCTCCAAACAGCGCCGAAAGTGAAAAAAGGTACTTTTGAGGATAGAGTGCGCAGGAAAGCAGAGAGGGCCAAATTGTCTGGGGCATTTGAAGGGGTTCCAGGAGGCAGTGAGAAGCAGCATCACTTTTCCCCGCTGGCACCTTTGCTGTGGCAGCAAAAGCTGGACGTTTGTCTTTTTTGCTCCAAACAGCGCCGAAAGTGAAAAAAGGTGCTTTTGAGGATAGCGTGCGCAGGAAAGCAGAGAGGGCCAAATTGTCTGGGGCATTTGAAGGGGTTCCAGGAGGCAGTGAGAAGCAGCATCACTTTTCCCCGCTGGCACCTTTGCTGTGGCAGCAAAAGCTGGACGTTTGTCTTTTTTGCTCCAAACAGCGCCGAAAGTGAAAAAAGGTGCTTTTCAGGATAGCGTGCGCAGGAAAGCAGAGAGGGCCAAATTGTCTGGGGCATTTGAAGGGGTTCCAGGAGGCAGTGAGAAGCAGCATCACTTTTCCCCGCTGGCACCTTTGCTGTGGCAGCAAAAGCTGGACGTTTGTCTTTTTTGCTCCAAACAGCGCCGAAAGTGAAAAAAGGTGCTTTTGAGGATAGAGTGCGCAGGAAAGCAGAGAGGGCCAAATTGTCTGGGGCATTTGAAGGGGTTCCAGGAGGCAGTGAGAAGCAGCATCACTTTTCCCCGCTGGCACCTTTGCTGTGGCAGCAAAAGCTGGACGTTTGTCTTTTTTGCTCCAAACAGCGCCGAAAGTGAAAAAAGGTGCTTTTCAGGATAGCGTGCGCAGGAAAGCAGAGAGGGCCAAATTGTCTGGGGCATTTGAAGGGGTTCCAGGAGGCAGTGAGGACCAGCATCACTTTTCCCCGCTGGCACCTTTGCTGTGGCAGCAAAAGCTGGACGTTTGTCTTTTTTGCTCCAAACAGCGCCGAAAGTGAAAAAAGGTGCTTTTGAGGATAGCGTGCGCAGGAAAGCAGAGAGGGCCAAATTGTCTGGGGCATTTGAAGGGGTTCCAGGAGGCAGTGAGAAGCAGCATCACTTTTCCCTGCTGGCACCTTTGCTGTGGCAGCAAAAGCTGGACGTTTGTCTTTTTTGCTCCAAACAGCGCCGAAAGTGAAAAAAGGTGCTTTTGAGGATAGCGTGCGCAGGAAAGCAGAGAGGGCCAAATTGTCTGGGGCATTTGAAGGGGTTCCAGGAGGCAGTGAGGACCAGCATCACTTTTCCGTGCTGGCACCTTTGCTGTGGCAGCAAAAGCTGGACGTTTGTCTTTTTTGCTCCAAACAGCGCCGAAAGTGAAAAAAGGTGCTTTTGAGGATAGCGTGCGCAGGAAAGCAGAGAGGGCCAAATTGTCTGGGGCATTTGAAGGGGTTCCAGGAGGCAGTGAGAAGCAGCATCACTTTTCCCCGCTGGCACCTTTGCTGTGGCAGCAAAAGCTGGACGTTTGTCTTTTTTGCTCCAAACAGCGCCGAAAGTGAAAAAAGGTGCTTTTGAGGATAGAGTGCGCAGGAAAGCAGAGAGGGCCAAATTGTCTGGGGCATTTGAAGGGGTTCCAGGAGGCAGTGAGAAGCAGCATCACTTTTCCCCGCTGGCACCTTTGCTGTGGCAGCAAAAGCTGGACGTTTGTCTTTTTTGCTCCAAACCGCGCCGAAAGTGAAAAAAGGTGCTTTTCAGGATAGCGTGCACAGGAAAGCAGAGAGGGCCAAATTGTCTGGGGCATTTGAAGGGGTTCCAGGAGGCAGTGAGGACCAGCATCACTTTTCCCCGCTGGCACCTTTGCTGTGGCAGCAAAAGCTGGACGTTTGTCTTTTTTGCTCCAAACAGCGCCGAAAGTGAAAAAAGGTGCTTTTGAGGATAGCGTGCGCAGGAAAGCAGAGAGGGCCAAATTGTCTGGGGCATTTGAAGGGGTTCCAGGAGGCAGTGAGAAGCAGCATCACTTTTCCCTGCTGGCACCTTTGCTGTGGCAGCAAAAGCTGGACGTTTGTATTTTTGCTCCAAACAGCGCCGAAAGTGAAAAGAGGTGCTTTTGAGGATAGAGTGCGCAGGAAAGCAGAGAGGGCCAAATTGTCTGGGGCATTTGAAGGGGTTCCAGGAGGCAGTGAGAAGCAGCATCACTTTTCCCCGCTGGCACCTTTGCTGTGGCAGCAAAAGCTGGACGTTTGTCTTTTTTGCTCCAAACAGCGCCGAAAGTGAAAAAAGGTGCTTTTGAGGATAGACTTTTCAGGAAAGCAGAGAGGGCCAAATTGTCTGGGGCATTTGAAGGGGTTCCAGGAGGCAGTGAGAAGCAGCATCACTTTTCCCCGCTGGCACCTTTGCTGTGGCAGCAAAAGCTGGACGTTTGTCTTTTTTGCTCCAAACAGCGCCGAAAGTGAAAAAAGGTGCTTTTGAGGATAGCGTGCGCAGGAAAGCAGAGAGGGCCAAATTGTCTTGGGCATTTGAAGGGGTTCCAGGAGGCAGTGAGAAGCAGCATCACTTTTCCCCGCTGGCACCTTTGCTGTTGCAGCAAAAGCTGGACGTTTGTCTTTTTTGCTCCAAACCGCGCCGAAAGTGAAAAAAGGTGCTTTTGAGGATAGCGTGCGCAGGAAAGCAGAGAGGGCCAAATTGTCTGGGGCATTTGAAGGGGTTCCAGGAGGCAGTGAGGACCAGCATCACTTTTCCCCGCTGGCACCTTTGCTGTGGCAGCAAAAGCTGGACGTTTGTCTTTTTTGCTCCAAACAGCGCCGAAAGTGAAAAAAGGTGCTTTTGAGGATAGCGTGCGCAGGAAAGCAGAGAGGGCCAAATTGTCTGGGGCATTTGAAGGGGTTCCAGGAGGCAGTGAGAAGCAGCATCACTTTTCCCCGCTGGCACCTTTGCTGTGGCAGCAAAAGCTGGACGTTTGTCTTTTTTGCTCCAAACAGCGCCGAAAGAGAAAAAAGGTGCTTTTGAGGATAGAGTGCGCAGGAAAGCAGAGAGGGCCAAATTGTCTGGGGCATTTGAAGGGGTTCCAGGAGGCAGTGAGAAGCAGCATCACTTTTCCCCGCTGGCACCTTTGCTGTTGCAGCAAAAGCTGGACGTTTGTCTTTTTTGCTCCAAACCGCGCCGAAAGTGAAAAAAGGTGCTTTTGAGGATAGCGTGCGCAGGAAAGCAGAGAGGGCCAAATTGTCTGGGGCATTTGAAGGGGTTCCAGGAGGCAGTGAGGACCAGCATCACTTTTCCCCGCTGGCACCTTTGCTGTGGCAGCAAAAGCTGGACGTTTGTCTTTTTTGCTCCAAACAGCGCTGAAAGTGAAAAAAGGTGCTTTTGAGGATAGAGTGCGCAGGAAAGCAGAGAGGGCCAAATTGTCTGGGGCATTTGAAGGGGTTCCAGGAGGCAGTGAGGACCAGCATCACTTTTCCCCGCTGGCACCTTTGCTGTGGCAGCAAAAGCTGGACGTTTGTCTTTTTTGCTCCAAACAGCGCCGAAAGTGAAAAAAGGTGCTTTTGAGGATAGCGTGCGCAGGAAAGCAGAGAGGGCCAAATTGTCTTGGGCATTTGAAGGGGTTCCAGGAGGCAGTGAGAAGCAGCATCACTTTTCCCCGCTGGCACCTTTGCTGTTGCAGCAAAAGCTGGACGTTTGTCTTTTTTGCTCCAAACCGCGCCGAAAGTGAAAAAAGGTGCTTTTGAGGATAGCGTGCGCAGGAAAGCAGAGAGGGCCAAATTGTCTGGGGCATTTGAAGGGGTTCCAGGAGGCAGTGAGGACCAGCATCACTTTTCCCCGCTGGCACCTTTGCTGTGGCAGCAAAAGCTGGACGTTTGTCTTTTTTGCTCCAAACAGCGCTGAAAGTGAAAAAAGGTGCTTTTGAGGATAGAGTGCGCAGGAAAGCAGAGAGGGCCAAATTGTCTGGGGCATTTGAAGGGGTTCCAGGAGGCAGTGAGGACCAGCATCACTTTTCCCCGCTGGCACCTTTGCTGTGGCAGCAAAAGCTGGACGTTTGTCTTTTTTGCTCCAAACAGCGCCGAAAGTGAAAAAAGGTGCTTTTGAGGATAGCGTGCGCAGGAAAGCAGAGAGGGCCAAATTGTCTGGGGCATTTGAAGGGGTTCCAGGAGGCAGTGAGAAGCAGCATCACTTTTCCCCGCTGGCACCTTTGCTGTGGCAGCAAAAGCTGGACGTTTGTCTTTTTTGCTCCAAACAGCGCCGAAAGAGAAAAAAGGTGCTTTTGAGGATAGACTTTTCAGGAAAGCAGAGAGGGCCAAATTGTCTGGGGCATTTGAAGGGGTTCCAGGAGGCAGTGAGAAGCAGCATCACTTTTCCCCGCTGGCACCTTTGCTGTGGCAGCAAAAGCTGGACGTTTGTCTTTTTTGCTCCAAACAGCG
Organism: Vanellus vanellus; assembly: GCF_965231255.1. Classification (NCBI taxonomy): domain Eukaryota; kingdom Metazoa; phylum Chordata; class Aves; order Charadriiformes; family Charadriidae; genus Vanellus; species Vanellus vanellus. Next base: position 8,516 of record NW_028127975.1, on the reverse strand, counting down.
CCGAAAGTGAAAAAAGGTACTTTTGAGGATAGAGTGCGCAGGAAAGCAGAGAGGGCCAAATTGTCTGGGGCATTTGAAGGGGTTCCAGGAGGCAGTGAGAAGCAGCATCACTTTTCCCCGCTGGCACCTTTGCTGTGGCAGCAAAAGCTGGACGTTTGTCTTTTTTGCTCCAAACAGCGCCGAAAGTGAAAAAAGGTGCTTTTGAGGATAGCGTGCGCAGGAAAGCAGAGAGGGCCAAATTGTCTGGGGCATTTGAAGGGGTTCCAGGAGGCAGTGAGAAGCAGCATCACTTTTCCCCGCTGGCACCTTTGCTGTGGCAGCAAAAGCTGGACGTTTGTCTTTTTTGCTCCAAACAGCGCCGAAAGTGAAAAAAGGTGCTTTTGAGGATAGAGTGCGCAGGAAAGCAGAGAGGGCCAAATTGTCTGGGGCATTTGAAGGGGTTCCAGGAGGCAGTGAGAAGCAGCATCACTTTTCCCCGCTGGCACCTTTGCTGTGGCAGCAAAAGCTGGACGTTTGTCTTTTTTGCTCCAAACCGCGCCGAAAGTGAAAAAAGGTGCTTTTCAGGATAGCGTGCGCAGGAAAGCAGAGAGGGCCAAATTGTCTGGGGCATTTGAAGGGGTTCCAGGAGGCAGTGAGAAGCAGCATCACTTTTCCCTGCTGGCACCTTTGCTGTGGCAGCAAAAGCTGGACGTTTGTCTTTTTTGCTCCAAACAGCGCCGAAAGTGAAAAAAGGTGCTTTTGAGGATAGCGTGCGCAGGAAAGCAGAGAGGGCCAAATTGTCTGGGGCATTTGAAGGGGTTCCAGGAGGCAGTGAGGACCAGCATCACTTTTCCGTGCTGGCACCTTTGCTGTGGCAGCAAAAGCTGGACGTTTGTCTTTTTTGCTCCAAACAGCGCCGAAAGTGAAAAAAGGTGCTTTTGAGGATAGCGTGCGCAGGAAAGCAGAGAGGGCCAAATTGTCTGGGGCATTTGAAGGGGTTCCAGGAGGCAGTGAGAAGCAGCATCACTTTTCCCCGCTGGCACCTTTGCTGTGGCAGCAAAAGCTGGACGTTTGTCTTTTTTGCTCCAAACAGCGCCGAAAGTGAAAAAAGGTGCTTTTGAGGATAGAGTGCGCAGGAAAGCAGAGAGGGCCAAATTGTCTGGGGCATTTGAAGGGGTTCCAGGAGGCAGTGAGAAGCAGCATCACTTTTCCCCGCTGGCACCTTTGCTGTGGCAGCAAAAGCTGGACGTTTGTCTTTTTTGCTCCAAACCGCGCCGAAAGTGAAAAAAGGTGCTTTTCAGGATAGCGTGCGCAGGAAAGCAGAGAGGGCCAAATTGTCTGGGGCATTTGAAGGGGTTCCAGGAGGCAGTGAGGACCAGCATCACTTTTCCCCGCTGGCACCTTTGCTGTGGCAGCAAAAGCTGGACGTTTGTCTTTTTTGCTCCAAACAGCGCCGAAAGTGAAAAAAGGTGCTTTTGAGGATAGCGTGCGCAGGAAAGCAGAGAGGGCCAAATTGTCTGGGGCATTTGAAGGGGTTCCAGGAGGCAGTGAGAAGCAGCATCACTTTTCCCTGCTGGCACCTTTGCTGTGGCAGCAAAAGCTGGACGTTTGTATTTTTGCTGCCAAACAGCGCCGAAAGTGAAAAAAGGTGCTTTTGAGGATAGACTTTTCAGGAAAGCAGAGAGGGCCAAATTGTCTGGGGCATTTGAAGGGGTTCCAGGAGGCAGTGAGAAGCAGCATCACTTTTCCCCGCTGGCACCTTTGCTGTGGCAGCAAAAGCTGGACGTTTGTCTTTTTTGCTCCAAACAGCGCCGAAAGTGAAAAAAGGTGCTTTTGAGGATAGCGTGCGCAGGAAAGCAGAGAGGGCCAAATTGTCTGGGGCATTTGAAGGGGTTCCAGGAGGCAGTGAGGACCAGCATCACTTTTCCGTGCTGGCACCTTTGCTGTGGCAGCAAAAGCTGGACGTTTGTCTTTTTTGCTCCAAACAACGCCGAAAGTGAAAAAAGGTGCTTTTGAGGATAGAGTGCGCAGGAAAGCAGAGAGGGCCAAATTGTCTGGGGCATTTGAAGGGGTTCCAGGAGGCAGTGAGGACCAGCATCACTTTTCCCCGCTGGCACCTTTGCTGTGGCAGCAAAAGCTGGACGTTTGTCTTTTTTGCTCCAAACAGCGCCGAAAGTGAAAAAAGGTGCTTTTGAGGATAGACTTTTCAGGAAAGCAGAGAGGGCCAAATTGTCTGGGGCATTTGAAGGGGTTCCAGGAGGCAGTGAGAAGCAGCATCACTTTTCCCCGCTGGCACCTTTGCTGTGGCAGCAAAAGCTGGACGTTTGTCTTTTTTGCTCCAAACAGCGCCGAAAGTGAAAAAAGGTGCTTTTGAGGATAGACTTTTCAGGAAAGCAGAGAGGGCCAAATTGTCTGGGGCATTTGAAGGGGTTCCAGGAGGCAGTGAGAAGCAGCATCACTTTTCCCTGCTGGCACCTTTGCTGTGGCAGCAAAAGCTGGACGTTTGTCTTTTTTGCTCCAAACAGCGCCGAAAGTGAAAAAAGGTGCTTTTGAGGATAGACTTTTCAGGAAAGCAGAGAGGGCCAAATTGTCTGGGGCATTTGAAGGGGTTCCAGGAGGCAGTGAGTACCAGCATCACTTTTCCCCGCTGGCACCTTTGCTGTGGCAGCAAAAGCTGGACGTTTGTCTTTTTTGCTCCAAACAGCGCCGAAAGTGAAAAAAGGTGCTTTTGAGGATAGACTTTTCAGGAAAGCAGAGAGGGCCAAATTGTCTGGGGCATTTGAAGGGGTTCCAGGAGGCAGTGAGGACCAGCATCACTTTTCCCCGCTGGCACCTTTGCTGTGGCAGCAAAAGCTGGACGTTTGTCTTTTTTGCTCCAAACAGCGCCGAAAGTGAAAAAAGGTGCTTTTGAGGATGGAGTGCGCAGGAAAGCAGAGAGGGCCAAATTGTCTGGGGCATTTGAAGGGGTTCCAGGAGGCAGTGAGAAGCAGCATCACTTTTCCCCCGCTGGCACCTTTGCTGTGGCAGCAAAAGCTGGACGTTTGTCTTTTTTGCTCCAAACAGCGCCGAAAGTGAAAAAAGGTGCTTTTGAGGATAGAGTGCGCAGGAAAGCAGAGAGGGCCAAATTGTCTGGGCATTTGAAGGGTTCCAGGAGGCAGTGAGAAGCAGCATCACTTTTCCCCACTGGCACCTTTGCTGTGGCAGCAAAAGCTGGACGTTTGTCTTTTTTGCTCCAAACAGCGCCGAAAGTGAAAAAAGGTGCTTTTGAGGATAGCGTGCGCAGGAAAGCAGAGAGGGCCAAATTGTCTGGGGCATTTGAAGGGGTTCAGGAGGCAGTGAGAAGCAGCATCACTTTTCCCGCTGGCACCTTTGCCTGTGGCAGCAAAAGCTGGACGTTTGTCTTTTTTGCTCCAAACAGCGCCGAAAGAGAAAAAGGTGCTTTTGAGGATAGAGTGCGCGGAAAGCAGAGAGGGCCAAATTGTCTGGGGCATTTGAAGGGGTTCCAGGAGGCAGTGAGAAGCAGCATCACTTTTCCCCGCTGGCACCTTTGCTGTGGCAGCAAAGCTGGACGTTTGTCTTTTTTGCTCCAAACAGCGCCGAAAGAGAAAAAAGGTGCTTTTGAGGATAGAGTGCGCAGAAAGCAGAGAGGGCCAAATTGTCTGGGGCATTTGAAGGGGTTCTAGGAGGCAGTGAGGACCAGCATCACTTTTCCCTGCTGGCACCTTTGCTGTGGCAGCAAAAGCTGGACGTTTGTCTTTTTTGCTCCAAACAACGCCGAAAGTGAAAAAAGGTGCTTTTGAGGATAGACTTTTCAGGAAAGCAGAGAGGGCCAAATTGTCTGGGGCATTTGAAGGGGTTCCAGGAGGCAGGGAGAAGCAGCATCACTTTTGCCCGCTGGCACCTTTGCTGTAGCAGCAAAAGCTGGACGTTTGTCTTTTTTGCTCCAAACAGCGCCGAAAGTGAAAAAAGGTGCTTTTGAGGATAGACTTTTCAGGAAAGCAGAGAGGGCCAAATTGTCTGGGGCATTTGAAGGGGTTCCAGGAGGCAGGGAGAAGCAGCATCACTTTTCCCCGCTGGCACCTTTGCTGTAGCAGCAAAAGCTGGACGTTTGTCTTTTTTGCTCCAAACAGCGCCGAAAGTGAAAAAAGGTGCTTTTGAGGATAGCGTGCGCAGGAAAGCAGAGAGGGCCAAATTGTCTGGGGCATTTGAAGGGGTTCCAGGAGGCAGTGAGAAGCAGCATCACTTTTCCCCGCTGGCACCTTTGCTGTGGCAGCAAAAGCTGGACGTTTGTCTTTTTTGCTCCAAACAGCGCCGAAAGTGAAAAAAGGTGCTTTTGAGGATAGAGTGCGCAGGAAAGCAGACAGGGCCAAATTGTCTGGGGCATTTGAAGGGGTTCCAGGAGGCAGTGAGAAGCAGCATCACTTTTCCCCGCTGGCACCTTTGCTGTGGCAGCAAAAGCTGGACGTTTGTCTTTTTTGCTCCAAACAGCGCCGAAAGTGAAAAAAGGTGCTTTTGAGGATAGCGTGCGCAGGAAAGCAGAGAGGGCCAAATTGTCTGGGGCATTTGAAGGGGTTCCAGGAGGCAGTGAGGACCAGCATCACTTTTCCCTGCTGGCACCTTTGCTGTGGCAGCAAAAGCTGGACGTTTGTCTTTTTTGCTCCAAACAGCGCCGAAAGTGAAAAAAGGTGCTTTTCAGGATAGCGTGCGCAGGAAAGCAGAGAGGGCCAAATTGTCTGGGGCATTTGAAGGGGTTCCAGGAGGCAGTGAGAAGCAGCATCACTTTTCCCCGCTGGCACCTTTGCTGTGGCAGCAAAAGCTGGACGTTTGTCTTTTTTGCTCCAAACAGCGCCGAAAGTGAAAAAAGGTGCTTTTGAGGATAGAGTGCGCAGGAAAGCAGAGAGGGCCAAATTGTCTGGGGCATTTGAAGGGGTTCCAGGAGGCAGTGAGAAGCAGCATCACTTTTCCCCGCTGGCACCTTTGCTGTGGCAGCAAAAGCTGGACGTTTGTCTTTTTTGCTCCAAACAGCGCCGAAAGTGAAAAAAGGTGCTTTTGAGGATAGAGTGCGCAGGAAAGCAGAGAGGGCCAAATTGTCTGGGGCATTTGAAGGGGTTCCAGGAGGCAGTGAGAAGCAGCATCACTTTTCCCCGCTGGCACCTTTGCTGTGGCAGCAAAAGCTGGACGTTTGTCTTTTTTGCTCCAAACAGCGCCGAAAGTGAAAAAAGGTGCTTTTGAGGATAGAGTGCGCAGGAAAGCAGAGAGGGCCAAATTGTCTGGGGCATTTGAAGGGGTTCCAGGAGGCAGTGAGAAGCAGCATCACTTTTCCCCGCTGGCACCTTTGCTGTGGCAGCAAAAGCTGGACGTTTGTCTTTTTTGCTCCAAACAGCGCCGAAAGTGAAAAAAGGTGCTTTTCAGGATAGCGTGCGCAGGAAAGCAGAGAGGGCCAAATTGTCTGGGGCATTTGAAGGGGTTCCAGGAGGCAGTGAGGACCAGCATCACTTTTCCCCGCTGGCACCTTTGCTGTGGCAGCAAAAGCTGGACGTTTGTCTTTTTTGCTCCAAACAGCGCCGAAAGTGAAAAAAGGTGCTTTTGAGGATAGCGTGCGCAGGAAAGCAGAGAGGGCCAAATTGTCTGGGGCATTTGAAGGGGTTCCAGGAGGCAGTGAGAAGCAGCATCACTTTTCCCTGCTGGCACCTTTGCTGTGGCAGCAAAAGCTGGACGTTTGTCTTTTTTGCTCCAAACAGCGCCGAAAGTGAAAAAAGGTGCTTTTGAGGATAGCGTGCGCAGGAAAGCAGAGAGGGCCAAATTGTCTGGGGCATTTGAAGGGGTTCCAGGAGGCAGTGAGAAGCAGCATCACTTTTCCCCGCTGGCACCTTTGCTGTGGCAGCAAAAGCTGGACGTTTGTCTTTTTTGCTCCAAACAGCGCCGAAGAGTGAAAAAAGGTGCTTTTGAGGATAGAGTGCGCAGGAAAGCAGAGAGGGCCAAATTGTCTGGGGCATTTGAAGGGGTTCCAGGAGGCAGTGAGTACCAGCATCACTTTTCCCCGCTGGCACCTTTGCTGTGGCAGCAAAAGCTGGACGTTTGTCTTTTTTGCTCCAAACAGCGCCGAAAGTGAAAAAAGGTGCTTTTGAGGATAGACTTTTCAGGAAAGCAGAGAGGGCCAAATTGTCTGGGGCATTTGAAGGGGTTCCAGGAGGCAGTGAGAAGCAGCATCACTTTTCCCCGCTGGCACCTTTGCTGTGGCAGCAAAAGCTGGACGTTTGTCTTTTTTGCTCCAAACAGCGCCGAAAGTGAAAAAGGTGCTTTTGAGGATAGCGTGCGCAGGAAAGCAGAGAGGGCCAAATTGTCTGGGGCATTTGAAGGGGTTCTAGAGGCAGTGAGGACCAGCATCACTTTTCCTGCTGGCACCTTTGCTGTGGCAGCAAAAGCTGGACGTTTGTCTTTTTTGCTCCAAACAACGCCGAAAGTGAAAAAAGGTGCTTTTGAGGATGGAGTGCGCAGGAAAGCAGAGAGGGCCAAATTGTCTGGGGCATTTGAAGGGGTTCCAGGAGGCAGTGAGAAGCAGCATCACTTTTCCCCGCTGGCACCTTTGCTGTGGCAGCAAAAGCTGGACGTTGTCTTTTTTGCTCCAAACAGCGCCGAAAGTGAAAAAAGGTGCTTTTGAGGATAGAGTGCGCAGGAAAGCAGAGAGGGCCAAATTGTCTGGGGCATTTGAAGGGGTTCCAGGAGGCAGTGAGAAGCAGCATCACTTTCCCCACTGGCTCCTTTGCTGTGGCAGCAAAAGCTGGACGTTTGTCTTTTTTGCTCCAAACAGCGCCGAAAGTGAAAAAAGGTGCTTTTGAGGATAGCGTGCGCAGGAAAGCAGAGAGGGCCAAATTGTCTGGGCATTTGAAGGGGTTCCAGGAGGCAGTGAGAAGCAGCATCACTTTTCCCCGCTGGCACCTTTGCTGTGGCAGCAAAAGCTGGACGTTTGTCTTTTTGCTCCAAACAGCGCCGAAAGTGAAAAAAGGTGCTTTTGAGGATGGAGTGCGCAGGAAAGCAGAGAGGGCCAAATTGTCTGGGCATTTGAAGGGGTTCCAGGAGGCAGTGAGAAGCAGCATCACTTTTCCCCGCTGGCACCTTTGCTGTGGCAGCAAAAGCTGGACGTTTGTCTTTTTTGCTCCAAACAGCGCCGAAAGTGAAAAAAGGTGCTTTTGAGGATAGAGTGCGCAGGAAAGCAGAGAGGGCCAAATTGTCTGGGGCATTTGAAGGGGTTCCAGGAGGCAGTGAGAAGCAGCATCACTTTTCCCCACTGGCACCTTTGCTGTGGCAGCAAAAGCTGGACGTTTGTCTTTTTTGCTCCAAACAGCGCCGAAAGTGAAAAAAGGTGCTTTGAGGATAGCGTGCGCAGGAAAGCAGAGAGGGCCAAATTGTCTGGGGCATTTGAAGGGGTTCCAGGAGGCAGTGAGAAGCAGCATCACTTTTCCCTGCTGGCACCTTTGCTGTGGCAGCAAAAGCTGGACGTTTGTCTTTTTTTGCTCCAAACAGCGCCGAAAGTGAAAAAAGGTTGCTTTTGAGGATAGAGTGCGCAGGAAAGCAGAGAGGGCCAAATTGTCTGGGGCATTTGAAGGGGTTCCAGGAGGCAATGAGAAGCAGCATCACTTTTCCCCGCTGGCACCTTTGCTGTGGCAGCAAAAGCTGGACGTTTGTCTTTTTTGCTCCAAACAGCGCCGAAAGTGAAAAAAGGTGCTTTTGAGGATAGCGTGCGCAGGAAAGCAGAGAGGGCCAAATTGTCTGGGGCATTTGAAGGGGTTCCAGGAGGCAGTGAGGACCAGCATCACTTTTCCCCGCTGGCACCTTTGCTGTGGCAGCAGAAGCTGGACGTCTGTCTTTTTTGCTCCAAACAGCGCCGAAAGAGAAAAAGGTGCTTTTGAGGATAGAGTGCGCAGGAAAGCAGAGAGGGCCAAATTGTCTGGGGCATTTGAAGGGGTTCCAGGAGGCAGTGAGGACCAGCATCACTTTTCCCCGCTGGCACCTTTGCTGTGGCAGCAAAAGCTGGACGTTTGTCTTTTTTGCTCCAAACAGCGCCGAAAGTGAAAAAAGGTGCTTTTGAGGATAGACTTTTCAGGAAAGCAGAGAGGGCCAAATTGTCTGGGGCATTTGAAGGGGTTCCAGGAGGCAGTGAGAAGCAGCATCACTTTTCCCCGCTGGCACCTTTGCTGTGGCAGCAGAAGCTGGACGTCTGTCTTTTTTGCTCCAAACAGCGCCAAAAGTGAAAAAGGTGCTTTTGAGGATAGAGTGCGCAGGAAAGCAGAGAGGGCCAAATTGTCTGGGGCATTTGAAGGGGTTCCAGGAGGCAGTGAGAAGCAGCATAACTTTCCCCGCTGGCACCTTTGCTGTGGCAGCAAAAGCTGGACGTTTGTCTTTTTTGCTCCAAACAGCGCCGAAAGTGAAAAAAAGGTGCTTTTGAGGATAGACTTTTCAGGAAAGCAGAGAGGGCCAAATTGTCTGGGGCATTTGAAGGGGTTCCAGGAGGCAGTGAGGACCAGCCATCACTTTTC
>NW_028127976.1:0-27854 GCF_965231255.1 Vanellus vanellus | reverse complement strand
AAAGGTGCCAGCGGGGAAAAGTGATGCTGGTCCTCCCTGCCTCCTGGAACCCCTTCAAATGCCCCAGACAATTTGGCCCTCTCTGCTTTCTTGCGGACGCTATCGTCAAAAGGAACTTGTTTCACTTTCGGCGGTCTTTGGAGCAAAAAAGACAAACGTCCAGCTTTTGCTGCCACAGCAAAGGTGCCAGCGGGGAAAAGTGATGCTGGTCCTCACTGCCTCCTGGAACCCCTTCAAATGCCCCATACACTTTGGCCCTCCCTATTTCCAGCAGACTCTATCCTCAAAAGCACTTTTTTTCACTTTCAGCGGTGTTTGGAGCAAAAAAGACAAATGTCCAGCATTTTCTGCCACAGCAAAGGTGCCAGCGGGGAAAAGTGATGCTGGTCCTCACTGTCTCCTGGAACCCCTTCAAATGCCCCAGACAATTGGGCCCTCTCTGCTTTCCTGCAGACGCTATACTCAAAAGCACCTTTTTTCACTTTCGGCGGTGTTGGGAGCTAAAAAGACAAACGTCCAGCTTTTGCTGCCACAGCAAAGGTGCCAGCAGGGAAAAGTGATGCTGGTCCTCACTGCCTCCTGGAACCCCTTCAAATGCCCCAGACAATTTGGCCCTCTCTGCTTTCATGCAGACTCTATCCTCAAAAGCACCTTTTCACAGTCTCGTCAGCCTCCGTACCAAAAACAACAAACATCCAGCTTTTGCTGCCACAGCAAAGGTGCCAGCGGGGAAAAGTGATGCTGGTCCTCCCTGCCTCCTGGAACCCCTTCAAATGCCCCAGACAATTTGGCCCTCTCTGCTTTCCTGCAGACTCTATCCTCAAAAGCACCTTTTCTCACTCTCAGCAGCCTCCAGAGCAAAAAAGACAAACATCCAGCTTTTGCTGCCACAGCAAAGGTGCCAGCGGGGAAAAGTGATGCTGGTCCTCACTGTCTCCTGGAACCCCTTCAAATGCCCCAGACAATTTGGCCCTCTCTGCTTTCCTGCAGAGTCATTCGTCAAAAGGATCTTTTTTCACTTTCGGCGGTGTTTGGAGCAAAAAAGTCATACGTCCAGCTTTTGCTGCCACAGCAAAGGTGCCAGCGGGGAAAAGTGATGCTGGTCCTCACTGCCTCCTGGAACCCCTTCAAATGCCCCAGACAATTTGGCCCTCTCTGCTTTCCTGCAGACTCTATCCTCAAAAGCACCTTTTCTCACTCTCAGCAGCCTCCGGAGAAAAAAAGACAAACATCCAGCTTTTGCTGCCACAGCAAAAGTGCCAGCGTTGAAAAGTGATGCTGGTCCTCACTGCCTCCTGGAACCCCTTCAAATGCCCCAGACAATTTAGCCCGTTCTGCTTTCCCGCGGACGCTATCGTCAAAAGGACCTTTTTTCAATTTCGGCGGTGTTTGGAGCAAAAAAGACAAACGTCCAGCTTTTGCTGCCACAGCAAAGGTGCCAGCGGGGAAAAGTGATGCTGGTCCTCACTGCCTCCTGGAAACCCTTCAAATGCCCGAGACAATTTGGCCCTCTCTGCTTTCCTGCAGAATCTATCCTCAAAAGCACTTTTTTTCACTTTCGGCGGTGTTTGGAGCTAAAAAGACAAACGTCCAGCTTTTGCTGCCACAGCAAAGGTGCCAGTGGGGAAAAGTGATGCTGGTCCTCACTGCCTCCTGGAACCCCTTCAAATGCCCCAGACAATTTGGCCCTCTCTGCTTTCATGCAGACTCTATCCTCAAAAGCACCTTTTCACAGTCTCGTCAGCCTCCGTAGCAAAAAAGACAAACGTCCAGCTTTTGCTGCCACAGCAAAGGTGCCAGCGGGGAAAAGTGATGCTGGTCCTCCCTGCCTCCTGGAACCCCTTCAAATGCCCCAGACAATTTGGCCCTCTCTGATTTCCTGCAGAGTCATTCGTCAAAAGGATCTTTTTTCACTTTCGGCGGTTTTTGGAGCAAAAAAGTCATACGTCCAGCTTTTGCTGCCACAGCAAAGGTGCCAGCGGGGAAAAGTGATGCTGGTCCTCACTGCCTCCTGGAACCCCTTAAAATGCCCCAGACAATTTGGCCCTCTCTGCTTTTCTGCAGACTCCATCCTCAAAAGCACCTTTTCACAGTCTCGGCAGCCTCCGGAGAAAAAAAGACAAACATCCAGCTTTTGCTGCCAGAGCAAAAGTGCCAGCGTTGAAAAGTGATGCTGGTCCTCACTGCCTCCTGGAACCCCTTCAAATGCCCCAAACAATTTAGCCCTCTCTTCTTTCCCGCGGACGCTATCATCAAAAGGACCTTTTTTCACTTTCGTCGGTGTTTAGAGCAAAAAAGACAAACGTCCAGCTTTTGCTGCCACAGCAAAGGTGCCAGTAGGGAAAAGTGATGCTGGTCCTCACTGCCTCCTGGAACCCCTTCAAATGCCTCAGACATTTTGGCCCTCTCTGCTTTTTTACACACTCTATCGTCAAAAGCACCTTTTTTCACTTTCGGCGGTGTTTGGAGCAAAAAAGTCATACGTCCAGCTTTTGCTGCCACAGCAAAGTGCCAGCGGGGAAAAGTGATGCTGGTCCTCACTGCCTCCTGGAACCCCTTCAAATGCCCCAGACAATTTGGCCCTCTCTGCTTTCTTTCAGACTCTATCCTCAAAAGCACCTTTTTTCATTTTCGGCGGTGTTTGGAGCAAAAAAGACAAACGTCCAGCTTTTGCTGCCACAGCAAAGGTGCCAGCGGGGAAAAGTGATGCTGGTCCTCACTGCCTCCTGGAACCCCTTCAAATGCCCCAGACAATTTGGCCCTCTCTGCTTTCCTGCAGACTCTATCCTCAAAAGCACCTTTTCTCACTCTCAGCAGCCTCCAGAGCAAAAAAGACAAACATCCAGCTTTTGCTGCCACAGCAAAGGTGCCAGCGGGGAAAAGTGATGCTGGTCCTCACTGTCTCCTGGAACCCCTTCAAATGCCCCAGACAATTTAGCCCGTTCTGCTTTCCCGCGGACGCTATCGTCAAAATGACCTTTTTTCACTTTCGGCGGTGTTTGGAGCAAAAAAGACAAACGTCCAGCTTTTGCTGCCACAGCAAAGGTGCCAGCGGGGAAAAGTGATGCTGGTCCTCACTGCCTCCTGGAACCCCTTCAAATGCCCCAGACAATTTGGCCCTCTCTGCTTTCCTGCAGAATCTATCCTCAATAGCACTTTTTTTCACTTTCGGCGGTGTTTGGAGCTAAAAAGACAAACGCCCAGCTTTTGCTGCCACAGCAAAGGTGCCAGCAGGGAAAAGTGATGCTGGTCCTCACTGCCTCCTGGAACCCCTTCAAATGCCCCATACAATTTGGCCCTCTCTGCTTTCATGCAGACTCTATCCTCAAAAGCACCTTTTCACAGTCTCGTCAGCCTCCGTAGCAAAAAAGACAAACGTCCAGCTTTTGCTGCCACAGCAAAGGTGCCAGCGGGGAAAAGTGATGCTGGTCCTCCCTGCCTCCTGGAACCCCTTCAAATGCCCCAGACAATTTGGCCCTCTCTGATTTCCCGCGGACGCTATCATCAAAAGGACCTTTTTTCACTTTCGTCGGTGTTTTGAGCAAAAAAGACAAACGTCCAGCTTTTGCTGCCACAGCAAAGGTGCCAGTAGGGAAAAGTGATGCTGGTCCTCACTGCCTCCTGGAACCCCTTCAAATGCCTCAGACATTTTGGCCCTCTCTGCTTTTTTTACACACTCTATCGTCAAAAGCACCTTTTTCCATTTTCGTCGGTGTTTGGAGCAAAAAAGACAAACGTCCATCTTTTGCTGCCAGAGCAAAGGTGCCAGCGGGGAAAAGTGATGCTGGTCCTCACTGCCTCCTGGAACCCCTTCAAATGCCCCAGACAATTTGGCCCTCTCTGCTTTCCTGCAGACTCTATCCTCAAAAGCACCTTTTCTCACTCTCAGCAGCCTCCAGAGCAAAAAAGACAAACATCCAGCTTTTGCTGCCACAGCAAAGGTGCCAGCGGGGAAAAGTGATGCTGGTCCTCACTGTCTCCTGGAACCCCTTCAAATGCCCCAGACAATTTGGCCCTCTCTGCTTTCCTGCAGAATCTATCCTCAAAAGCACTTTTTTTCACTTTCGGCGATGTTTGGAGCAAAAAGGACAAACGTCCAGCTTTTGCTGCCACAGCAAAGGTGCAAACGGGGAAAAGTAATGCTGGTCCTCACTGTCTCCTGGAACCCCTTCAAATGCCCCAGACAATTGGGCCCTCTCTGCTTTCCTGCAGACTCTATCCTCAAAAGCACCTTTATTCACTTTCGGCGGTGTTTGGAGCTAAAAAGACAAACGTCCAGCTTTTGCTGCCACAGCAAAGGTGCCAGCAGGGAAAAGTGATGCTGGTCCTCACTGCCTCCTGGAACCCCTTCAAATGCCCCAGACAATTTGGCCCTCTCTGCTTTCCTGCAGACTCTATCCTCAAAAGCACCTTTTCACAGTCTTGTCAGCCTCCGGAGCAAAAAAGACAAACGTCCAGATTTTGCTGCAACAGCAAAGGTGCCAGCGGGTAAAAGTGATGCTGGTCCTCACTGCCTCCTGGAACCCCTTCAAATGCCCCAGGCAATTTAGATCTCTCTGCTTTCTTGCAGACTCTATCCTCAAAAGCACCTTTTCACAGTCTCGGCAGCCTCCGGAGAAAAAAAGACAAACATCCAGCTTTTGCTGCCAGAGCAAAAGTGCCAGCGGGGAAAAGTGATGCTGGTCCTCACTGCCTCCTGGAACCCCTTCAAATGCCCCAGACAATTTGGCCCTCTCTGCTTTCCTGCAGACTCTATCCTCAAAAGCACCTTTTTTCAATTTCGGCTGTGTTTGGAGCAAAAAAGACAAACGTCCAGCTTTTGCTGCCACAGCAAAGGTGCCAGCGGGGAAAAGTGATGCTGGTCCTCACTGCCTCCTGGAACCCCTTCAAATGCCCCAGACACTTTGGCCCTCTCTGCTTTCCTGCAGACTCTATCCTCAAAAGCACCTTTTCTCACTCTCAGCAGCCTCCGGAGCAAAAAAGAAAAACGTCCAGCTTTTGCTGCCACAGCAAAGGTGCCAGCGGGGAAAAGTGATGCTGGTCCTCACTGCCTCCTGGAACCCCTTCAAATGCCCCAGACAATTTGGCCCTCTCTGCTTTCCTGCAGAATCTATCCTCAAAAGCACCTTCTTTCCCTTTCGGCGGTGTTTGGAGCAAAAAAGGCAAACGTCCAGCTTTTGCTGCCACAGCAAAGGTGCCAGCGGGGAAAAGTGATGCTGGTCCTCACTTCCTCCTGGAACCCCTTCAAATGCCTCAGACAATTTGGCCCTCTCTTCTTTCCTGCGGACTCTATCGTCAAAAGCAACTTTTCTCACTCTCAGCAGCCTCCGGATCAAAAAAGACAAACGTCCAGCTTTTGCTGCCACAGCAAAGGTGCCAGAGGGGAAAAGTGATGCTGGTCCTCACTTCCTCCTGGAACCCCTTCAAATGCCCCAGACAATTTGGCCCTCTCTTCTTTCCTGCGGACTCTATCGTCAAAAGCAACTTTTCTCACTCTCAGCAGCCTCCGGATCAAAAAAGACAAACGTCCAGCTTTTGCTGCCACAGCAAAGGTGCCAGAGGGGAAAAGTGATGCTGGTCCTCACTGTCTCCTGGAACCCCTTCAAATGCCCCAGACAATTTGGCCCTCTCTGCTTTCCTGCAGAATCTATCCTCAAAAGCACTTTTTTTCACTTTCGGCGGTGTTTGGAGCTAAAAAGACAAACGTCCAGCTTTTGCTGCCACAGCAAAGTGCCAGCGGGGAAAAGTGATGCTGGTCCTCACTGCCTCCTGGAACCCCTTCAAATGCCCCAGACAATTTGGCCCTCTCTGCTTTCATGCAGACTCTATCCTCAAAAGCACCTTTTCACAGTCTCGTCAGCCTCCGTAGCAAAAAAGACAAACGTCCAGCTTTTGCTGCCACAGCAAAGGTGCCAGCGGGGAAAAGTGATGCTGGTCCTCCCTGCCTCCTGGAACCCCTTCAAATGCCCCAGACAATTTGGCCCTCTCTGCTTTCCTACAGAATCTATCCTCAAAAGCACTTTTTTTCACTTTCGGCGATGTTTGGAGCAAAAAGGACAAACGTCCAGCTTTTGCTGCCACAGCAAAGGTGCCAGCAGGGAAAAGTGATGCTGGTCCTCACTGCCTCCTGGAACCCCTTCAAATGCCCCAGACAATTTGGCCCTCTCTGCTTTCCTGCAGACTCTATCCTCAAAAGCACCTTTTCACAGTCTCGTCAGCCTCCTTAGCAAAAAAGACAAACGTCCAGATTTTGCTGCCACAGCAAAGGTGCCAGCGGGTAAAAGTGATGCTGGTCCTCACTGCCTCCTGGAACCCCTTCAAATGCCCCAGGCAATTTAGATCTCTCTGCTTTCTTGCAGACTCTATCCTCAAAAGCACCTTTTCACAGTCTCGGCAGCCTCCGGAGAAAAAAAGACAAACATCCAGCTTTTGCTGCCAGAGCAAAAGTGCCAGCGGGGAAAAGTGATGCTGGTCCTCACTGCCTCCTGGAACCCCTTCAAATGCCCCAGACAATTTGGCCCTCTCTGCTTTCCTGCAGAGTCATTCGTCAAAAGGATCTTTTTTCACTTTCGGCGGTGTTTGGAGCAAAAAAGTCATACGTCCAGCTTTTGCTGCCACAGCAAAGTGCCAGCGGGGAAAAGTGATGCTGGTCCTCACTGCCTCCTGGAACCCCTTCAAATGCCCCGGACACTTTGACCCTCTCTGCTTTCCTGCAGACTCTATCCTCAAAAGCACCTTTTCTCACTCTCAGCAGCCTCCGGAGCAAAAAAGACAAACGTCCAGCTTTTGCTGCCACAGCAAAGGTGCCAGCGGGGAAAAGTGATGCTGGTCCTCCCTGCCTCCTGGAACCCCTTCAAATGCCCCAGACAATTTGGCCCTCTCTGCTTTCCTGCAGAATCTATCCTCAAAAGCACTTTTTTTCACTTTCGGCGATGTTTGGAGCCAAAAGGAAAAACGTCCAGCTTTTGCTGCCACAGCAAAGGTGCCAGCGGGGAAAAGTGATGCTGGTCCTCACTTCCTCCTGGAACCCCTTCAAATGCCTCAGACAATTTGGCCCTCTCTTCTTTCCTGCGGACTCTATCGTCAAAAGCAACTTTTCTCACTCTCAGCAGCCTCCGGATCAAAAAAGACAAACATCCAGCTTTTGCTGCCACAGCAAAGGTGCCAGAGGGGAAAAGTGATGCTGGTCCTCACTGTCTCCTGGAACCCCTTCAAATGCCCCAGACAATTTGGCCCTCTCTGCTTTCCTGCAGAATCTATCCTCAAAAGCACTTTTTTTCACTTTCGGCGGTGTTTGGAGCTAAAAAGACAAACGTCCAGCTTTTGCTGCCACAGCAAAGGTGCCAGCAGGGAAAAGTGATGCTGGTCCTCACTGCCTCCTGGAACCCCTTGAAATGCCCCAGACAATTTGGCCCTCTCTGCTTTCCTGCAGACTCTATCCTCAAAAGCACCTTTTCACAGTCTCGTCAGCCTCCGTAGCAAAAAAGACAAACGTCCAGCTTTTGCTGCCACAGCAAATGTGCCAGCGGGGAAAAGTGATGCTGGTCCTCCCTGCCTCCTGGAACCCCTTCAAATGCCCCAGACAATTTGGCCCTCTCTGCTTTCCTACAGAATCTATCCTCAAAAGCACTTTTTTTCACTTTCGGCGATGTTTGGAGCAAAAAGGACAAACGTCCAGCTTTTGCTGCCACAGCAAAGGTGCAAACGGGGAAAAGTGATGCTGGTCCTCACTGTCTCCTGGAACCCCTTCAAATGCCCCAGACAATTGTGCCCTCTCTGCTTTCCTGCAGACTCTATCCTCAAAAGCACCTTTATTCACTTTCGGCGGTGTTTGGAGCTAAAAAGACAAACGTCCAGCTTTTGCTGCCACAGCAAAGGTGCCAGCAGGGAAAAGTGATGCTGGTCCTCACTGCCTCCTGGAACCCCTTCAAATGCCCCAGACAATTTGGCCCTCTCTGCTTTCCTGCAGACTCTATCCTCAAAAGCACCTTTTCACAGTCTCGTCAGCCTACGTAGCAAAAAAGACAAACGTCCAGCTTTTGCTGCCACAGCAAAGGTGCCAGCGGGGAAAAGTGATGCTGGTCCTCACTTCCTCCTGGAACCCCTTCAAATACCCCATACAATTTGGCCCTCTCTTCTTTCCTGCGGACTCTATCGTCAAAAGCACCTTTTCTCACTCTCGGCAGCCTCCGGAGCAAAAAGGACAAACGTCCAGCTTTTGCTGCCACAGCAAAGGTGCCAGCGTGGAAAAGTGATGCTGGTCCTCACTGCCTCCTGGAACCCCTTCAAATGCCCCATACACTTTGGCCCTCCCTATTTCCAGTAAACTCTATCCTCAAAAGCACTTTTTTTCACTTTCGGCGGTGTTTGGAGCAAAAAAGTCATACGTCCAGCTTTTGCTGCCACAGCAAAGTGCCAGCGGGGAAAAGTGATGCTGGTCCTCACTGCCTCCTGGAACCCCTTCAAATGCCCCGGACACTTTGACCCTCTCTGCTTTCCTGCAGACTCTATCCTCAAAAGCACCTTTTCTCACTCTCAGCAGCCTCCGGAGCAAAAAAGACAAACGTCCAGCTTTTGCTGCCACAGCAAAGGTGCCAGCGGGGAAAAGTGATGCTGGTCCTCCCTGCCTCCTGGAACCCCTTCAAATGCCCCAGACAATTTGGCCCTCTCTGCTTTCCTGCAGAATCTATCCTCAAAAGCACTTTTTTTCACTTTCGGCGATGTTTGGAGCCAAAAGGAAAAACGTCCAGCTTTTGCTGCCACAGCAAAGGTGCCAGCGGGGAAAAGTGATGCTGGTCCTCACTTCCTCCTGGAACCCCTTCAAATGCCTCAGACAATTTGGCCCTCTCTTCTTTCCTGCGGACTCTATCGTCAAAAGCAACTTTTCTCACTCTCAGCAGCCTCCGGATCAAAAAAGACAAACGTCCAGCTTTTGCTGCCACAGCAAAGGTGCCAGAGGGGAAAAGTGATGCTGGTCCTCACTGTCTCCTGGAACCCCTTCAAATGCCCCAGACAATTTGGCCCTCTCTGCTTTCCTGCAGAATCTATCCTCAAAAGCACTTTTTTTCACTTTCGGCGGTGTTTGGAGCTAAAAAGACAAACGTCCAGCTTTTGCTGCCACAGCAAAGGTGCCAGCAGGGAAAAGTGATGCTGGTCCTCACTGCCTCCTGGAACCCCTTCAAATGCCCCAGACAATTTGGCCCTCTCTGCTTTCCTGCAGACTCTATCCTCAAAAGCACCTTTTCACAGTCTCGTCAGCCTCCGTAGCAAAAAAGACAAACGTCCAGCTTTTGCTGCCACAGCAAATGTGCCAGCGGGGAAAAGTGATGCTGGTCCTCCCTGCCTCCTGGAACCCCTTCAAATGCCCCAGACAATTTGGCCCTCTCTGCTTTCCTACAGAATCTATCCTCAAAAGCACTTTTTTTCACTTTCGGCGATGTTTGGAGCAAAAAGGACAAACGTCCAGCTTTTGCTGCCACAGCAAAGGTGCAAACGGGGAAAAGTGATGCTGGTCCTCACTGTCTCCTGGAACCCCTTCAAATGCCCCAGACAATTGTGCCCTCTCTGCTTTCCTGCAGACTCTATCCTCAAAAGCACCTTTATTCACTTTCGGCGGTGTTTGGAGCTAAAAAGACAAACGTCCAGCTTTTGCTGCCACAGCAAAGGTGCCAGCAGGGAAAAGTGATGCTGGTCCTCACTGCCTCCTGGAACCCCTTCAAATGCCCCAGACAATTTGGCCCTCTCTGCTTTCCTGCAGACTCTATCCTCAAAAGCACCTTTTCACAGTCTCGTCAGCCTACGTAGCAAAAAAGACAAACGTCCAGCTTTTGCTGCCACAGCAAAGGTGCCAGCGGGGAAAAGTGATGCTGGTCCTCACTTCCTCCTGGAAACCCTTCAAATACCCCATACAATTTGGCCCTCTCTTCTTTCCTGCGGACTCTATCGTCAAAAGCACCTTTTCTCACTCTCGGCAGCCTCCGGAGCAAAAAGGACAAACGTCCAGCTTTTGCTGCCACAGCAAAGGTGCCAGCGTGGAAAAGTGATGCTGGTCCTCACTGCCTCCTGGAACCCCTTCAAATGCCCCATACACTTTGGCCCTCCCTATTTCCAGTAAACTCTATCCTCAAAAGCACTTTTTTTCACTTTCGGCGGTGTTTGGAGCAAAAAAGACAAATGTCCAGCATTTGCTGCCACAGCAAAGGTGCCAGCGGGGAAAAGTGATGCTGGTCCTCACTGTCTCCTGGAACCCCTTCAAATGCCCCAGACAATTTAGCCCGTTCTGCTTTCCCGCGGACGCTATCGTCAAAAGGACCTTTTTTCACTTTCGGCGGTGTTTGGAGCAAAAAAGACAAACGTCCATCTTTTGCTGCCACAGCAAAGGTGCCAGCGGGGAAAAGTGATGCTGGTCCTCACTGCCTCCTGGAACCCCTTCAAATGCCCCAGACAATTTGGCCCTCTCTGCTTTCCTGCAGAATCTATCCTCAAAAGTACTTTTTTTCACTTTCGGCGGTGTTTGGAGCTAAAAAGAAAAACGTCCAGCTTTTGCTGCCACAGCAAAGGTGCCAGCAGGGAAAAGTGATGCTGGTCCTCACTGCCTCCTGGAACCCCTTCAAATGCCCCAGACAATTTGGCCCTCTCTGCTTTCATGCAGACTCTATCCTCAAAAGCACCTTTTCACAGTCTCGTCAGCCTCCGTAGCAAAAAAGACAAACGTCCAGCTTTTGCTGCCACAGCAAAGGTGCCAGCGGGGAAAAGTGATGCTGGTCCTCCCTGCCTCCTGGAACCCATTCAAATGCCCCAGACAATTTGGCCCTCTCTGATTTCCTGCAGAGTCATTCGTCAAAAGGATCTTTTTTCACTTTCGTCGGTGTTTGGAGCAAAAAAGTCATACGTCCAGCATTTGCTGCCACAGCAAAGGTGCTAGCGGGGAAAAGTGATGCTGGTCCTCACTGCCTCCTGGAACCCCTTCAAATGCCCCAGACAATTTGGCCCTCTCTGCTTTTCTGCAGACTCCATCCTCAAAAGAACCTTTTCACAGTCTCGGCAGCCTCCGGAGAAAAAAAGACAAACTTCCAGCTTTTGCTGCCAGAGCAAAAGTGCCAGCGTTGAAAAGTGATGCTGGTCCTCACTGCCTCCTGGAACCCCTTAAAATGCCCCAAACAATTTAGCTCTCTCTTCTTTCCCGCGGACTCTATCATCAAAAGGACCTTTTTTCACTTTCGTCGGTGTTTAGAGCAAAAAAGACAAACGTCCAGCTTTTGCTGCCACAGCAAAGGTGCCAGTAGGGAAAAGTGATGCTGGTCCTCACTGCCTCCTGGAACCCCTTCAAATGCCTCAGAAAATTTGGCCCTCTCTGCTTTTTTACACACTCTATCGTCAAAAGCACCTTTTTCCACTTTCGTCGGTGTTTGGAGCAAAAAAGACAAACGTCCATCTTTTGTTGCCAGAGCAAAGGTGCCAGCGGGGAAAAGTGATGCTGGTCCTCACTGCCTCCTGGAACCCCTTCAAATGCCCCAGACAATTTGGCCCTCTCTGCTTTCCTGCAGACTCTATCCTCAAAAGCACCTTTTCTCACTCTCAGCAGCCTCCAGAGCAAAAAAGACAAACGTCCAGCTTTTGCTGCCACAGCAACGGTGCCAGCGGGGAAAAGTGATGCTGGTCCTCACTGTCTCCTGGAACCCCTTCAAATGCCCCAGACAATTGGGCCCTCTCTGCTTTCCTGCAGACTCTATCCTCAAAAGCACCTTTATTCACTTTCGGCGGTGTTTGGAGCTAAAAAGACAAACGTCCAGCTTTTGCTGCCACAGCAAAGGTGCCAGCAGGGAAAAGTGATGCTGGTCCTCACTGCCTCCTGGAACCCCTTCAAATGCCCCAGACAATTTGGCCCTCTCTGCTTTCCTGCAGACTCTATCCTCAAATCACCTTTTTTCAATTTCGGCTGTGCTTGGAGCAAAAAAGACAAACGTCCAGCTTTTGCTGCCACAGCAAAGGTGCCAGCGGGGAAAAGTGATGCTGGTCCTCACTGCCTCCTGGAACCCCTTCAAATGCCCCAGACAATTTGGCCCTCTCTGCTTTCCTGCAGAGTCATTCGTCAAAAGGATCTTTTTTCACTTTCGGCGGTGTTTGGATCAAAAAAGTCATACGTCCAGCTTTTGCTGCCACAGCAAAGTGCCAGCGGGAAAAGTGATGCTGGTCCTCACTGCCTCCTGGAACCCCTTCAAATGCCCCAGACACTTTGGCCCTCTCTGCTTTCCTGCAGACTCTATCCTCAAAAGCACCTTTTCTCACTCTCAGCAGCCTCCGGAGCAAAAAAGAAAAACGTCCAGCTTTTGCTGCCACAGCAAAGGTGCCAGCGGGGAAAAGTGATGCTGGTCCTCACTGCCTCCTGGAACCCCTTCAAATGCCCCAGACAATTTAGCCCTCTCTGCTTTCCTGCAGAATCTATCCTCAAAAGCAACTTTTTTTCACTTTCGGCGATGTTTGGAGCCAAAAGGAAAAACGTCCAGCTTTTGCTGCCACAGCAAAGTGCCAGCGGGGAAAAGTGATGCTGGTCCTCACTTCCTCCTGGAACCCCTTCAAATGCCTCAGACAATTTGGCCCTCTCTTCTTTCCTGCGGACTCTATCGTCAAAAGCAACTTTTCTCACTCTCAGCAGCCTCCGGATCAAAAAAGACAAACGTCCAGCTTTTGCTGCCACAGCAAAGGTGCCAGAGGGGAAAAGTGATGCTGGTCCTCACTGTCTCCTGGAACCCCTTCAAATGCCCCAGACAATTTGGCCCTCTCTGCTTTCCTGCAGAATCTATCCTCAAAAGCACTTTTTTTCACTTTCGGCGGTGTTTGGAGCTAAAAAGACAAACGTCCAGCTTTTGCTGCCACAGCAAAGGTGCCAGCAGGGAAAAGTGATGCTGGTCCTCACTGCCTCCTGGAACCCCTTCAAATGCCCCAGACAATTTGGCCCTCTCTGCTTTCCTGCAGACTCTATCCTCAAAAGCACCTTTTCACAGTCTCGTCAGCCTCCGTAGCAAAAAAGACAAACGTCCAGCTTTTGCTGCCACAGCAAAGGTGCCAGCGGGGAAAAGTGATGCTGGTCCTCCCTGCCTCCTGGAACCCCTTCAAATGCCCCAGACAATTTGGCCCTCTCTGCTTTCCTACAGAATCTATCCTCAAAAGCACTTTTTTTCACTTTCGGCGATGTTTGGAGCAAAAAGGACAAACGTCCAGCTTTTGCTGCCACAGCAAAGGTGCCAGCAGGGAAAAGTGATGCTGGTCATCACTGCCTCCTGGAACCCCTTCAAATGCCCCAGACAATTTGGCCCTCTCTGCTTTCCTGCAGACTCTATCCTCAAAAGCACCTTTTCACAGTCTCGTCAGCCTCCTTAGCAAAAAAGACAAACGTCCAGATTTTGCTGCCACAGCAAAGGTGCCAGCGGGTAAAAGTGATGCTGGTCCTCACTGCCTCCTGGAACCCCTTCAAATGCCCCAGACAATTTAGATCTCTCTGCTTTCTTGCAGACTCTATCCTCAAAAGCACCTTTTCACAGTCTCGGCAGCCTCCGGAGCAAAAAAGACAAACGTCCAGCTTTTGCTGCCACAGCAAAGGTGCCAGCGGGGAAAAGTGATGCTGGTCCTCACTGCCTCCTGGAAACCCTTCAAATGCCCCAGACAATTTGGCCCTCTCTGCTTTCCTGCAGAATCTATCCTCAAAAGCACTTTTTTTCACTTTCGGCGATGTTTGGAGCCAAAAGGAAAAACGTCCAGCTTTTGCTGCCACAGCAAAGGTGCCAGCGGGGAAAAGTGATGCTGGTCCTCACTTCCTCCTGGAACCCCTTCAAATGCCTCAGACAATTTGGCCCTCTCTTCTTTCCTGCGGACTCTATCGTCAAAAGCAACTTTTCTCACTCTCAGCAGCCTCCGGATCAAAAAAGACAAACGTCCAGCTTTTGCTGCCACAGCAAAGGTGCCAGAGGGGAAAAGTGATGCTGGTCCTCACTGCCTCCTGGAAACCCTTCAAATGCCCCAGACAATTTGGCCCTCTCTGCTTTCCTGATGACTCTATCCTCAAAAGAACCTTGTCTCACTCTCAGCAGCCTCCAGAGCAAAAAAGACAAACACCCAGCTTTTGCTGCCACGGCAAAGGTGCCAGCGGGGAAAAGTGATGCTGGTCCTCACTGTCTCCTGGAACCCCTTCAAATGCCCCAGACAATTTGGCCCTCTCTGCTTTCCTGCAGAATCTATCCTCAAAAGCACCTTTTTTCACTTTCGGCTATGTTTGGAGCAAAAAGGACAAACGTCCAGCTTTTGCTGCCACAGCAAAGGTGCCAGCGGGGAAAAGTGATGCTGGTCCTCACTGTCTCCTGGAACCCCTTCAAATGCCCCAGACAATTGGGCCCTCTCTGCTTTCCTGCAGAATCTATCCTCAAAAGCACCTTTTTTCAATTTCGGCGGTGTTTGGAGCAAAAAAGTCATACATCCAGCTTTTGCTGCCACAGCAAAGGTGCCAGCGGGGAAAAGTGATGCTGGTCCTCACTGCCTCCTGGAACCCCTTCAAATGCCCCTGACAATTTGGCCCTCTCTGCTTTCCTGCAGACTCTATCCTCAAAAGCAGCTTTTCTCACTCTCAGCAGCCTCCAGAACAAAAAAGACAAACGTCCAGCTTTTGCTGCCACAGCAAAGGTGCCAGCGGGGAAAAGTGATGCTGGTCCTCACTGCCTCCTGGAAACCCTTCAAATGGCCCAGACAATTTGGCCCTCTCTGCTTTCCTGCAGAATCTATCCTCAAAAGCACTTTTTTTCACTTTCGGCGATGTTTGGAGCCAAAAGGAAAAACTTCCAGCTTTTGCTGCCACAGCAAAGGTGCCAACGGGGAAAAGTGATGCTGGTCCTCACTGCCTCCTGGAACCCCTTCAAATGCCCCAGACAATTTGGCCCTCTCTGCTTTCCTGCAGACTCTATCCTCAAAACCAACTTTTCTCACTCTCAGCAGCCTCCGGAGCAAAAAAGACAAACATCCAGCTTTTGCTGCCACAGCAAAGGTGCCAGAGGGGAAAAGTGATGCTGGTCCTCACTGCCTCCTGGAACCCCTTCAAATGCCCCAGACAATTTGGCCCTCTCTGCTTTCCTGCAGAATCTATCCTCAAAAGCACTTTTTTTCACTTTCGGCGCTGTTTGGAGCTAAAAAGACAAACGTCCAGCTTTTGCTGCCACAGCAAAGGTGCAAACGGGGAAAAGTGATGCTGGTCCTCACTGTCTCCTGGAACCCCTTCAAATGCCCCAGGCAATTGTGCCCTCTCTGCTTTCCTGCAGACTCTATCCTCAAAAGCACCTTTATTCACTTTCGGCGGTGTTTGGAGCTAAAAAGACAAACGTCCAGCTTTTGCTGCCACAGCAAAGGTGCCAGCAGGGAAAAGTGATGCTGGTCCTCACTGCCTCCTGGAACCCCTTCAAATGCCCCAGACAATTTGGCCCTCTCTGCTTTCATGCAGACTCTATCCTCAAAAGCACCTTTTCACAGTCTCGTCAGCCTCCGTAGCAAAAAAGACAAACATCCAGCTTTTGCTGCCACAGCAAAGGTGCCAGCGGGGAAAAGTGATGCTGGTCCTCCCTGCCTCCTGGAACCCCTTCAAATGCCCCAGACAATTTGGCCCTCTCTGCTTTCCTACAGAATCTATCCTCAAAAGCACTTTTTTTCACTTTCGGCGATGTTTGGAGCAAAAAGGAAAAACGTCCAGCTTTTGCTGCCACAGCAAAGGTGCAAACGGGGAAAAGTGATGCTGGTCCTCACTGCCTCCTGGAACCCCTTCAAATGCCCCAGACAATTTGGCCCTCTCTGCTTTCCTGCAGACTCTATCCTCAAAAGCATCTTTTCACAGTCTCGTCAGCCTCCGTAGCAAAAAAGACAAACGTCCAGATTTTACTGCCACAGCAAAGGTGCCAGCGGGTAAAAGTGATGCTGGTCCTCCCTGCCTCCTGGAACCCCTTCAAATGCCCCAGGCAATTTAGATCTCTCTGCTTTCTTGCAGACTCTATCCTCAAAAGCACCTTTTCACAGTCTCGGCAGCCTCCGGAGAAAAAAAGACAAACATCCAGCTTTTGCTGCCAGAGCAAAAGTGCCAGCGGGGAAAAGTGATGCTGGTCCTCACTGCCTCCTGGAACCCCTTCAAATGCCCCAGACAATTTGGCCCTCTCTGCTTTCCTGCAGAATCTATCCTCAAAAGCACCTTTTTTCAATTTCGGCTGTGCTTGGAGCAAAAAAGACAAACGTACAGCTTTTGCTGCCACAGCAAAGGTGCCAGCGGGGAAAAGTGATGATGGTCCTCACTGCCTCCTGGAACCCCTTCAAATGCCCCAGACAATTTGGCCCTCTCTGCTTTCCTGCAGAGTCATTCGTCAAAAGGATCTTTTTTCACTTTCGGCGGTGTTTGGATCAAAAAAGTCATACGTCCAGCTTTTGCTGCCACAGCAAAGTGCCAGCGGGAAAAGTGATGCTGGTCCTCACTGCCCCCTGGAACCCCTTCAAATGCCCCAGACACTTTGGCCCTCTCTGCTTTCCTGCAGACTCTATCCTCAAAAGCACCTTTTCTCACTCTCAGCAGCCTCCGGAGCAAAAAAGACAAACGTCCAGCTTTTGCTGCCACAGCAAAGGTGCCAGCGGGGAAAAGTGATGCTGGTCCTCCCTGCCTCCTGGAACCCCTTCAAATGCCCCAGACAATTTGGCCCTCTCTGCTTTCCTACAGAATCTATCCTCAAAAGCACTTTTTTTCACTTTCGGCGATGTTTGGAGCAAAAAGGAAAAACGTCCAGCTTTTGCTGCCACAGCAAAGGTGCCAGCAGGGAAAAGTGATGCTGGTCCTCACTGCCTCCTGGAACCCCTTCAAATGCCCCAGACAATTTGGCCCTCTCTGCTTTCCTGCAGACTCTATCCTCAAAAGCACCTTTTCACAGTCTCGTCAGCCTCCTTAGCAAAAAAGACAAACGTCCAGATTTTGCTGCCACAGCAAAGGTGCCAGCGGGTAAAAGTGATGCTGGTCTCCCTGCCTCCTGGAACCCCTTCAAAAGCCCCAGGCAATTTAGATCTCTCTGCTTTCTTGCAGACTCTATCCTCAAAAGCACCTTTTCACAGTCTCGGCAGCCTCCGGAGCAAAAAAGACAAACGTCCAGCTTTTGCTGCCACAGCAAAGGTGCCAGCGGGGAAAAGTGATGCTGGTCCTCACTGCCTCCTGGAACCCCTTCAAATGCCCCAGAGAATTTGGCCCTCTCTGCTTTCCTGCAGAATCTATCCTCAAAAGCACTTTTTTTCACTTTCGGCGATGTTTGGAGCCAAAAGGAAAAACGTCCAGCTTTTGCTGCCACAGCAAAGGTGCCAGCGGGGAAAAGTGATGCTGGTCCTCACTTCCTCCTGGAACCCCTTCAAATGCCTCAGACAATTTGGCCCTCTCTTCTTTCCTGCGGACTCTATCGTCAAAAGCAACTTTTCTCACTCTCAGCAGCCTCCGGATCAAAAAAGACAAACGTCCAGCTTTTGCTGCCACAGCAAAGGTGCCAGAGGGGAAAAGTGATGCTGGTCCTCACTGCCTCCTGGAAACCCTTCAAATGCCCCAGACAATTTGGCCCTCTCTGCTTTCCTGATGACTCTATCCTCAAAAGAACCTTTTCTCACTCTCAGCAGCCTCCAGAGCAAAAAAGACAAACATCCAGCTTTTGCTGCCACAGCAAAGGTGCCAGCGGGGAAAAGTGATGCTGGTCCTCACTGTCTCCTGGAACCCCTTCAAATGCCCCAGACAATTTGGCCCTCTCTGCTTTCCTGCAGAATCTATCCTCAAAAGCACCTTTTTTCACTTTCGGCTATGTTTGGAGCAAAAAGGACAAACGTCCAGCTTTTGCTGCCACAGCAAAGGTGCAAACGGGGAAAAGTGATGCTGGTCCTCACTGCTTCCTGGAACCCCTTCAAATGCCCCAGACAATTGGGCCCTCTCTGCTTTCCTGCAGAATCTATCCTCAAAAGCACCTTTTTTCAATTTCGGCGGTGTTTGGAGCAAAAACGTCATACGTCCAGCTTTTGCTGCCACAGCAAAGGTGCCAGCGGGGAAAAGTGATGCTGGTCCTCCCTGCCTCCTGGAACCCCTTCAAATGCCCCAGACAATTTGGCCCTCTCTGCTTTCCTGCAGAGTCATTTGTCAAAAGGATCTTTTTTCACTTTCGGCGCTGTTTGGAGCAAAAAAGTCATACGTCCAGCTTTTGCTGCCACAGCAAAGGTGCCAGCGGGGAAAAGTGATGCTGGTCCTCACTGCCTCCTGGAACCCCTTCAAATGCCCCAGACAATTTGGCCCTCTCTGCTTTCCTGCAGACTCTATCCTCAAAAGCACCTTTTCTCACTCTCAGCAGCCTCCAGAGCAAAAAAGACAAACGTCCAGCTTTTGCTGCCACAGCAAAGGTGCCAGCGGGGAAAAGTGATGCTGGTCCTCACTGCCTCCTGGAAACCCTTCAAATGCCCCAGACAATTTGGCCCTCTCTGCTTTCCTGCAGACTCTATCCTCAAAACCAACTTTTCTCACTCTCAGCAGCCTCCGGAGCAAAAAAGACAAACATCCAGCTTTTGCTGCCACAGCAAAGGTGCCAGAGGGGAAAAGTGATGCTGGTCCTCACTGTCTCCTGGAACCCCTTCAAATGCCCCAGACAATTTGGCCCTCTCTGCTTTCCTGCAGACTCTATCCTCAAAACCAACTTTTCTCACTCTCAGCAGCCTCCGGAGCAAAAAAGACAAACATCCAGCTTTTGCTGCCACAGCAAAGGTGCCAGAGGGGAAAAGTGATGCTGGTCCTCACCGTCTCCTGGAACCCCTTCAAATGCCCCAGACAATTTGGCCCTCTCTGCTTTCCTGCAGAATCTATCCTCAAAAGCACTTTTTTTCACTTTCGGCGGTGTTTGGAGCTAAAAAGACAAACGTACAGCTTTTGCTGCCACAGCAAAGGTGCAAACGGGGAAAAGTGATGCTGGTCCTCACTGTCTCCTGGAACCCCTTCAAATGCCCCAGACAATTGTGCCCTCTCTGCTTTCCTGCAGACTCTATCCTCAAAAGCACCTTTATTCACTTTCGGCGGTGTTTGGAGCTAAAAACACAAACGTCCAGCTTTTGCTGCCACAGCAAAGGTGCCAGCAGGGAAAAGTGATGCTGGTCCTCACTGCCTCCTGGAACCCCTTCAAATGCCCCAGACAATTTGGCCCTCTCTGCTTTCATGCAGACTCTATCCTCAAAAGCACCTTTTCACAGTCTCGTCAGCCTCCGTAGCAAAAAAGACAAACATCCAGCTTTTGCTGCCACAGCAAAGGTGCCAGCGGGGAAAAGTGATGCTGGTCCTCCCTGCCTCCTGGAACCCCTTCAAATGCCCCAGACAATTTGGCCCTCTCTGCTTTCCTACAGAATCTATCCTCAAAAGCACTTTTTTTCACTTTCGGCGATGTTTGGAGCAAAAAGGAAAAACGTCTAGCTTTTGCTGCCACAGCAAAGGTGAAAAAGGGGAAAAGTGATGCTGGTCCTCACTGCCTCCTGGAACCCCTTCAAATGCCCCAGACAATTTGGCCCTCTCTGCTTTCCTGCAGACTCTATCCTCAAAAGCACCTTTTCACAGTCTCGTCAGCCTCCGTAGCAAAAAAGACAAACGTCCAGATTTTACTGCCACAGCAAAGGTGCCAGCGGGTAAAAGTGATGCTGGTCCTCCCTGCCTCCTGGAACCCCTTCAAATGCCCCAGGCAATTTAGATCTCTCTGCTTTCTTGCAGACTCTATCCTCAAAAGCACCTTTTCACAGTCTCGGCAGCCTCCGGAGAAAAAAAGACAAACATCCAGCTTTTGCTGCCAGAGAAAAAGTGCCAGCGGGGAAAAGTGATGCTGGTCCTCACTTCCTCCTGGAACCCCTTCAAATGCCCCAGACAATTTGGCCCTCTCTGCTTTCCTGCAGACTCTATCCTCAAAAGCACCTTTTTTCAATTTCGGATGTGTTTGGAGCAAAAAAGACAAACGTCCAGCTTTTGCTGACACAGCAAAGGTGCCAGCGGGGAAAAGTGATGCTGGTCCTCACTGCCTCCTGGAACCCCTTCAAATGCCCCAGACAATTTGGCCCTCTCTGCTTTCCTGCAGAGTCATTCGTCAAAAGGATGTTTTTCACTTTCGGCGGTGTTTGGAGCAAAAAAGTCATACGTCCAGCTTTTGATGCCACAGCAAAGTGCCAGCGGGGAAAAGTGATGCTGGTCCTCACTGCCTCCTGGAACCCCTTCAAATGCCCCAGACACTTTGGCCCTCTCTGCTTTCCTGCAGACTCTATCCTCAAAAGCACCTTTTCTCACTCTCAGCAGCCTCCGGAGCAAAAAAGACAAACGTCCAGCTTTTGCTGCCACAGCAAAGGTGCCAGCGGGGAAAAGTGATGCTGGTCCTCACTGCCTCCTGGAACCCCTTCAAATGCCCCAGACAATTTGGCCCTCTCTGCTTTCCTGCAGAATCTATCCTCAAAAGCACTTTTTTTCACTTTCGGCGATGTTTGGAGCCAAAAGGAAAAACGTCCAGCTTTTGCTGCCACAGCAAAGGTGCCAGCGGGGAAAAGTGATGCTGGTCCTCACTTCCTCCTGGAACCCCTTCAAATGCCTCAGACAATTTGGCCCTCTCTTCTTTCCTGCGGACTCTATCGTCAAAAGCAACTTTTCTCACTCTCAGCAGCCTCCGGATCAAAAAAGACAAACGTCCAGCTTTTGCTGCCACAGCAAAGGTGCCAGAGGGGAAAAGTGATGCTGGTCCTCACTGCCTCCTGGAACCCCTTCAAATGCCCCAGACAATTTGGCCCTCTCTGCTTTCCTGCAGACTCTATCCTCAAAAGCACCTTTTCTCACTCTCAGCAGCCTCCAGAGCAAAAAAGACAAACATCCAGCTTTTGCTGCCACAGCAAAGGTGCCAGCGGGGAAAAGTGATGCTGGTCCTCACTGTCTCCTGGAACCCCTTCAAATGCCCCAGACAATTTGGCCCTCTCTGCTTTCCTGCAGAATCTATCCTCAAAAGCACCTTTTTTCACTTTCGGCTATGTTTGGAGCAAAAAGGACAAACGTCCAGCTTTTGCTGCCACAGCAAAGGTGCAAACGGGGAAAAGTGATGCTGGTCCTCACTGTCTCCTGGAACCCCTTCAAATGCCCCAGACAATTGGGCCCTCTCTGCTTTCCTGCAGAATCTATCCTCAAAAGCACCTTTTTTGAATTTCGGCGGTGTTTGGAGCAAAAAAGTCATACGTCCATCTTTTGCTGCCACAGCAAAGGTGCCAGAGGGGAAAAGTGATGCTGGTCCTCACTGCCTCCTGGAACCCCTTCAAATGCCCCAGACAATTTGGCCCTCTCTGCTTTCATGCAGACTCTATCCTCAAAAGCACCTTTTCACAGTCTCGTCAGCCTCCGTAGCAAAAAAGACAAACATCCAGCTTTTGCTGCCACAGCAAAGGTGCCAGCGGGGAAAAGTGATGCTGGTCCTCCCTGCCTCCTGGAACCCCTTCAAATGCCCCAGACAATTTGGCCCTCTCTGCTTTCCTACAGAATCTATCCTCAAAAGCACTTTTTTTCACTTTCGGCGATGTTTGGAGCAAAAAGGAAAAACGTCCAGCTTTTGCTGCCACAGCAAAGGTGCAAACGGGGAAAAGTGATGCTGGTCCTCACTGCCTCCTGGAACCCCTTCAAATGCCCCAGACAATTTGGCCCTCTCTGCTTTCCTGCAGACTCTATCCTCAAAAGCACCTTTTCACAGTCTCGTCAGCCTCCGTAGCAAAAAAGACAAACGTCCAGATTTTACTGCCACAGCAAAGGTGCCAGCGGGTAAAAGTGATGCTGGTCCTCCCTGCCTCCTGGAACCCCTTCAAATGCCCCAGGCAATTTAGATCTCTCTGCTTTCTTGCAGACTCTATCCTCAAAAGCACCTTTTCACAGTCTCGGCAGCCTCCGGAGAAAAAAAGACAAACATCTAGCTTTTGCTGCCAGAGAAAAAGTGCCAGCGGGGAAAAGTGATGCTGGTCCTCACTTCCTCCTGGAACCCCTTCAAATGCCCCAGACAATTTGGCCCTCTCTGCTTTCCTGCAGACTCTATCCTCAAAAGCACCTTTTTTCAATTTCGGATGTGTTTGGAGCAAAAAAGACAAACGTCCAGCTTTTGCTGCCACAGCAAAGGTGCCAGCAGGGAAAAGTGATGCTGGTCCTCACTGCCTCCTGGAACCCCTTCAAATGCCCCAGACAATTTGGCCCTCTCTGCTTTCCTGCAGAGTCATTCGTCAAAAGGATGTTTTTCACTTTCGGCGGTGTTTGGAGCAAAAAAGTCATACGTCCAGCTTTTGATGCCACAGCAAAGTGCCAGCGGGGAAAAGTGATGCTGGTCCTCACTGGCTCCTGGAACCCCTTCAAATGCCCCAGACACTTTGGCCCTCTCTGCTTTCCTGCAGACTCTATCCTCAAAAGCACCTTTTCTCACTCTCAGCAGCCTCCGGAGCAAAAAAGACAAACGTCCAGCTTTTGCTGCCACAGCAAAGGTGCCAGCGGGGAAAAGTGATGCTGGTCCTCACTGCCTCCTGGAACCCCTTCAAATGCCCCAGACAATTTGGCCCTCTCTGCTTTCCTGCAGAATCTATCCTCAAAAGCACTTTTTTTCACTTTCGGCGATGTTTGGAGCCAAAAGGAAAAACGTCCAGCTTTTGCTGCCACAGCAAAGGTGCCAGCGGGGAAAAGTGATGCTGGTCCTCACTTCCTCCTGGAACCCCTTCAAATGCCTCAGACAATTTGGCCCTCTCTTCTTTCCTGCGGACTCTATCGTCAAAAGCAACTTTTCTCACTCTCAGCAGCCTCCGGATCAAAAAAGACAAACGTCCAGCTTTTGCTGCCACAGCAAAGGTGCCAGAGGGGAAAAGTGATGCTGGTCCTCACTGCCTCCTGGAACCCCTTCAAATGCCCCAGACAATTTGGCCCTCTCTGCTTTCCTGCAGACTCTATCCTCAAAAGCACCTTTTCTCACTCTCAGCAGCCTCCAGAGCAAAAAAGACAAACATCCAGCTTTTGCTGCCACAGCAAAGGTGCCAGCGGGGAAAAGTGATGCTGGTCCTCACTGTCTCCTGGAACCCCTTCAAATGCCCCAGACAATTTGGCCCTCTCTGCTTTCCTGCAGAATCTATCCTCAAAAGCACCTTTTTTCACTTTCGGCTATGTTTGGAGCAAAAAGGACAAACGTCCAGCTTTTGCTGCCACAGCAAAGGTGCAAACGGGGAAAAGTGATGCTGGTCCTCACTGTCTCCTGGAACCCCTTCAAATGCCCCAGACAATTGGGCCCTCTCTGCTTTCCTGCAGAATCTATCCTCAAAAGCACCTTTTTTGAATTTCGGCGGTGTTTGGAGCAAAAAAGTCATACGTCCATCTTTTGCTGCCACAGCAAAGGTGCCAGAGGGGAAAAGTGATGCTGGTCCTCCCTGCCTCCTGGAACCCCTTCAAATGCCCCAGACAATTTGGCCCTCTCTGCTTTCCTGCAGAGTCATTCGTCAAAAGGATCTTTTTTCACTTTCGGCGGTGTTTGGAGCAAAAAAGTCATACGTCCAGCTTTTGATGCCACAGCAAAGTGCCAGCGGGGAAAAGTGATGCTGGTCCTCACTGCCTCCTGGAACCCCTTCAAATGCCCCAGACAATTTGGCCCTCTCTGCTTTCCTGCAGACTCTATCCTCAAAAGCACCTTTTCTCACTCTCAGCAGCCTCCGGAGCAAAAAAGACAAACGTCCAGCTTTTGCTGCCACAGCAAAGGTGCAAGCGGGGAAAAGTGATGCTGGTCCTCACTGCCTCCTGGAACCCCTTCAAATGCCCCAGACAATTTGGCCCTCTCTGCTTTCCTGCAGAGTCATTCGTCAAAAGGATCTTTTTTCACTTTCGGCGGTGTTTGGAGCAAAAAAGTCATACGTCCAGCTTTTGCTGCCACAGCAAAGGTGCCAGCGGGGAAAAGTGATGCTGGTCCTCACTGCCTCCTGGAAACCCATCAAATGCCCCAGACAATTTGGCCCTCTTTGCTTTCCTGCAGAATCTATCCTCAAAAGCACTTTTTTTCACTTTCGGCGATGTTTGGAGCCAAAAGGAAAAACTTCCAGCTTTTGCTGCCACAGCAAAGGTGCCAACGGGGAAAAGTGATGCTGGTCCTCACTGCCTCCTGGAACCCCTTCAAATGCCCCAGACAATTTGGCCCTCTCTGCTTTCCTGCAGAATCTATCCTCAAAAGCAACTTTTCTCACTCTCAGCAGCCTCCAGAGCAAAAAAGAAAAACATCCAGCTTTTGCTGCCACAGCAAAGGTGCCAGCGGGGAAAAGTGATGCTGGTCCTCACTGTCTCCTGGAACCCCTTCAAATGCCCCAGACAATTTGGCCCTCTCTGCTTTCCTGCAGACTCTATCCTCAAAAGCACCTTTTCTCACTCTCAGCAGCCTCCGAAGCAAAAAAGACAAACATCCAGCTTTTGCTGCCAGAGCAAAAGTGCCAGCGTTGAAAAGTGATGCTGGTCCTCACTGCCTCCTGGAACCCCTTCAAATGCCCCAGACAATTTAGCCCTCTCTGCTTTCCCGCGGACGCTATCGTCAAAAGGACCTTTTTTGACTTTCGGCGGTGTTTGGAGCAAAAAAGACAAACATCCAGCTTTTGCTGCCACAGCAAAGGTGCCAGAGGGGAAAAGTGATGCTGGTCCTCACTGTCTCCTGGAACCCCTTCAAATGCCCCAGACAATTTGGCCCTCTCTGCTTTCCTGCAGACTCTATCCTCAAAAGCACCTTTTCAAAGTCTCGTCAGCCTCCGTAGCCAAAAAGACAAACGTCCAGCTTTTGCTGCCACAGCAAAGGTGCCAGCGGGGAAAAGTGATGCTGGTCCTCCCTGCCTCCTGGAACCCCTTCAAATGCCCCAGACAATTTGGCCCTCTCTGCTTTCCTGCAGAGTCATTCGTCAAAAGGATCTTTTTTCACTTTCGGCGGTGTTTGGAGCAAAAAAGTCATACGTCCAGCTTTTGCTGCCACAGCAAAGGTGCCAGCGGGGAAAAGTGATGCTGGTCCTCACTGCCTCCTGGAACCCCTTCAAATGCCCCAGACAATTTGGCCCTCTCTGCTTTCCTGCAGACTCTATCCTCAAAAGCACCTTTTCTCACTCTCAGCAGCCTCCGGAGCAAAAAAGACAAACATCCAGCTTTTGCTGCCAGAGCAAAACTGCCAGCGTTGAAAAGTGATGCTGGTCCTCACTGCCTCCTGGAACCCCTTCAAATGCCCCGGACAATTTAGCCCTCTCTGCTTTCCCGCGGACGCTATCGTCAAAAGGACCTTTTTTCACTTTCGGCGGTGTTTGGAGCAAAAAAGACAAACGTCCAGCTTTTGCTGCCACAGCAAAGGTGCCAGCGGGGAAAAGTGATGCTGGTCCTCACTGCCTCCTGGAAACCCTTCAAATGCCTCAGACAATTTGGCCCTCTCTGCTTTCCTGCAGAGTCATTCGTCAAAAGGATCTTTTTTCACTTTCGGCGGTTTTTGGAGCAAAAAAGTCATACGTCCAGCTTTTGCTGCCACAGCAAAGTGCCAGCGGGGAAAAGTGGTGCTGGTCCTCACTGCCTCCTGGAACCCCTTCAAATGCCCCAGACAATTTGGCCCTCTCTGCTTTCCTGCAGACTCTATCCTCAAAAGCACCTTTTCTCACTCTCAGCAGCCTCCGGAGCAAAAAAGACAAACGTCCAGCTTTTGCTGCCACAGCAAAGGTGCCAGCGGGGAAAAGTGATGCTGGTCCTCACTGCCTCCTGGAACCCCTTCAAATGCCCCAGACAATTTGGCCCTCTCTGCTTTCCTGCAGAATCTATCCTCAAAAGCACTTTTTTTCACTTTCGGCGATGTTTGGAGCCAAAAGGAAAAACGTCCAGCTTTTGCTGCCACAGCAAAGGTGCCAGCGGGGAAAAGTGATGCTGGTCCTCACTTCCTCCTGGAACCCCTTCAAATGCCTCAGACAATTTGGCCCTCTCTTCTTTCCTGCGGACTCTATCGTCAAAAGCAACTTTTCTCACTCTCAGCAGCCTCCGGAGCAAAAAAGACAAACGTCCAGCTTTTGCTGCCACAGCAAAGGTGCCAGAGGGGAAAAGTGATGCTGGTCCTCACTGCCTCCTGGAACCCCTTCAAATGCCCCAGACAATTTGGCCCTCTCTGCTTTCCTGCAGACTCTATCCTCAAAAGCACCTTTTCTCACTCTCAGCAGCCTCCAGAGCAAAAAAGACAAACATCCAGCTTTTGCTGCCACAGCAAAGGTGCCAGCGGGGAAAAGTGATGCTGGTCCTCACTGTCTCCTGGAACCCCTTCAAATGCCCCAGACAATTTGGCCCTCTCTGCTTTCCTGCAGAATCTATCCTCAAAAGCACCTTTTTTCACTTTCGGCTATGTTTGGAGCAAAAAGGACAAACGTCCAGCTTTTGCTGCCACAGCAAAGGTGCAAACGGGGAAAAGTGATGCTGGTCCTCACTGTCTCCTGGAACCCCTTCAAATGCCCCAGACAATTGGGCCCTCTCTGCTTTCCTGCAGAATCTATCCTCAAAAGCACCTTTTTTGAATTTCGGCGGTGTTTGGAGCAAAAAAGTCATACGTCCATCTTTTGCTGCCACAGCAAAGGTGCCAGAGGGGAAAAGTGATGCTGGTCCTCCCTGCCTCCTGGAACCCCTTCAAATGCCCCAGACAATTTGGCCCTCTCTGCTTTCCTGCAGAGTCATTCGTCAAAAGGATCTTTTTTCACTTTCGGCGGTGTTTGGAGCAAAAAAGTCATACGTCCAGCTTTTGATGCCACAGCAAAGTGCCAGCGGGGAAAAGTGATGCTGGTCCTCACTGCCTCCTGGAACCCCTTCAAATGCCCCAGACAATTTGGCCCTCTCTGCTTTCCTGCAGACTCTATCCTCAAAAGCACCTTTTCTCACTCTCAGCAGCCTCCGGAGCAAAAAAGACAAACGTCCAGCTTTTGCTGCCACAGCAAAGGTGCAAGCGGGGAAAAGTGATGCTGGTCCTCACTGCCTCCTGGAACCCCTTCAAATGCCCCAGACAATTTGGCCCTCTCTGCTTTCCTGCAGAGTCATTCGTCAAAAGGATCTTTTTTCACTTTCGGCGGTGTTTGGAGCAAAAAAGTCATACGTCCAGCTTTTGCTGCCACAGCAAAGGTGCCAGCGGGGAAAAGTGATGCTGGTCCTCACTGCCTCCTGGAAACCCATCAAATGCCCCAGACAATTTGGCCCTCTTTGCTTTCCTGCAGAATCTATCCTCAAAAGCACTTTTTTTCACTTTCGGCGATGTTTGGAGCCAAAAGGAAAAACTTCCAGCTTTTGCTGCCACAGCAAAGGTGCCAACGGGGAAAAGTGATGCTGGTCCTCACTGCCTCCTGGAACCCCTTCAAATGCCCCAGACAATTTGGCCCTCTCTGCTTTCCTGCAGAATCTATCCTCAAAAGCAACTTTTCTCACTCTCAGCAGCCTCCAGAGCAAAAAAGAAAAACATCCAGCTTTTGCTGCCACAGCAAAGGTGCCAGCGGGGAAAAGTGATGCTGGTCCTCACTGTCTCCTGGAACCCCTTCAAATGCCCCAGACAATTTGGCCCTCTCTGCTTTCCTGCAGACTCTATCCTCAAAAGCACCTTTTCTCACTCTCAGCAGCCTCCGAAGCAAAAAAGACAAACATCCAGCTTTTGCTGCCAGAGCAAAAGTGCCAGCGTTGAAAAGTGATGCTGGTCCTCACTGCCTCCTGGAACCCCTTCAAATGCCCCAGACAATTTAGCCCTCTCTGCTTTCCCGCGGACGCTATCGTCAAAAGGACCTTTTTTGACTTT
>NW_028127977.1:0-52690 GCF_965231255.1 Vanellus vanellus | reverse complement strand
GAGCAAAAAAGACAAACGTCCAGCTTTTGCTGCCACAGCAAAGGTGCCAGCGGGGAAAAGTCATGCTGGTCCTCACTGCCTCCTGGAACCCCTTCAAATGCCCCACACAATTTGGCCCTCTCTGCTTTCCTGCTGACTCCAGCCTCAAAAGCACCTTTTTTCACTTTCGGCGCTGTTTGGAGTAAAAAAGACAAACGTCCAGCTTTTGCTGCCACAGCAAAGGGGCCAGCGGGGAAAAGTGATGCTGGTCCTCACTGCCTCCTGGAACCCCTTCAAATGCCCCACACAATTTGGCGCTCTCTGCTTTCCTGCCCACTCTATCCTCAAAAGCACCTTTTTTCACTTTCGGCGCTCTTTGGAGCAAAAAAGACAAACGTCCAGCTTTTGCTGCCACAGCAAAGGCGCCAGCGGGGAAAAGTGATGCTGGTCCTCACTGCCTCCTGGAACCCCTTCAAATGCCCCACACAATTTGGCCCTCTCTGCTTTCCTGCCGACTCTGTCCTCAAAAGCACCTTTTTTCACTTTCGCCGCTGTTTGGAGCAAAAAAGACAAACGTCCAGCTTTTGCTGCCACAGCAAAGGTGCCAGCGGGGAAAAGTGATGCTGGTCCTCACTGCCTCCTGGAACCCCTTCAAATGCCCCACACAATTTGGCCCTCTCTGCTTTCCTGCCGACTCTATCCTCCAAAGCACCTTTTTTCACTTTCGGTGCTGTTTGGAGCAAAAAAGACAAACGTCCAGCTTTTGCTGCCACAGCAAAGGCGCCAGCGGGGAAAAGTGATGCTGGTCCTCACTGCCTC
This sequence comes from Vanellus vanellus, assembly GCF_965231255.1. Lineage (NCBI taxonomy): Eukaryota > Metazoa > Chordata > Aves > Charadriiformes > Charadriidae > Vanellus > Vanellus vanellus. The sequence continues at coordinate 51,892 of NW_028127977.1, read as the reverse complement.
CTGGAACCCCTTCAAATGCCCCACACAGTTTGGCCCTCTCTGCTTTCCTGCTGACTCCAGCCTCAAAAGCACCTTTTTTCACTTTCGGCGCTGTTTGGAGCAAAAAAGACAAACGTCCAGCTTTTGCTGCCACAGCAAAGGGGCCAGCGGGGAAAAGTGATGCTGGTCCTCACTGCCTCCTGGAACCCCTTCAAATGCCCCACACAATTTGGCCCTCTCTGTTTTCCTTCCGAATCTATCCTCAAAAGCACCTTTTTTCACTTTCGGTGCTGTTTGGAGCAAAAAAGAAAAACGTCCAGCTTTTGCTGCCACAGCAAAGGCGCCAGCGGGGAAAAGTGATGCTGGTCCTCACTGCCTCCTGGAACCCCTTCAAATGCCCCACACAATTTGGCCCTCTCTGCTTTCCTGCCGACTCTATCTTCAAAAGCACCTTTTTTCACTTTCGGCGCTGTTTGGAGCAAAAAAGACAAACGTCCAGCTTTTGCTGCCACAGCAAAGGTACCAGCGGGGAAAAGTCATGCTGGTCCTCACTGCCTCCTGGAACCCCTTCAAATGCCCCACACAATTTGGCCCTCTCTGCTTTCCTGCCGACTCTATCCTCAAAAGCACATATTTCACTTTCGGCGCTGTTTGGAGCAAAAAAGACAAACGTCCAGCTTTTGCTGCCACAGCAAAGGTGCCAGCGGGGAAAAGTGATGCTGGTCCTCACTGCCTCCTGGAACCCCTTCAAATGCCCCACACAGTTTGGCCCTCTCTGCTTTCCTGCTGACTCCAGCCTCAAAAGCACCTTTTTTCACTTTCGGCGCTGTTTGGAGCAAAAAAGACAAACGTCCAGCTTTTGCTGCCACAGCAAAGGGGCCAGCGTGGAAAAGTGATGCTGGTCCTCACTGCCTCCTGGAACCTTCAAATGCCCCACACAATTTTGGCCCTCTCTGTTTTCCTTCCGAATCTATCCTCCAAAAGCACCTTTTTTCACTTTCGGTGCTGTTTGGAGCAAAAAAGAAAAACGTCCAGCTTTTGCTGCCACAGCAAAGGGGCCAGCGGGGAAAAGTGATGCTGGTCCTCACTGCCTCCTGGAACCCCTTCAAATGCCCCACACAATTTGGCCCTCTCTGCTTTCCTGCCGACTCTATCCTCAAAAGCACCTTTTTTCACTTTCGGTGCTGTTTGGAGCAAAAAAGACAAACGTACAGCTTTTGCTGCCACAGCAAAGGTGCCAGAGGGAAAAGTGATGCTGGTCCTCACTGTCTCCTGGAACCCCTTCAAATGCCCCACACAATTTGGCCCTCTCTGCTTTCCTGCTGACTCCAGCCTCAAAAGCACCTTTTTTCACTTTCGCCGCTGTTTGGAGCAAAAAAGACAAACGTCCAGCTTTTGCTGCCACAGCGAAGGTGCCAGCGGGGAAAAGTGATGCTGGTCCTCACTGCCTCCTGGAACCCCTTCAAATGCCCCACACAATTTGGCCCTCTCTGCTTTCCTGCCGACTCTAGCCTCAAAAGCACCTTTTTTCACTTTCGGCGCTGTTTGTAGCAAAAAAGACAAACGTCCAGCTTTTGCTGCCACAGCAAAGGTGTCAGCGGGGAAAAGTGATGCTGGTCCTCACTGCCTCCTGGAACCCCTTCAAATGCCCCACACAATTTGGCCCTCTCTGCTTTCCTGCCGACTCTATCCTCAAAAGCACCTTTTTACAATTTCGGCGTTGTTTGGAGCAAAAAAGACAAACGTCCAGCTTTTGCTGCCACAGCAAAGGCGGCAGCGGGGAAAAGTGATGCTGGTCCTCACTGCCTCCTGGAACCCCTTCAAATGCCCCACACAATTTGGCCCTCTCTGCTTTTCTGCCGACTCTATCCTCAAAAGCACCTTTTTTCACTTTCGCCGCTGTTTGGAGCAAAAAAGACAAACGTCCAGCTTTTGCTGCCACAGCAAAGGTGCCAGCGGGGAAAAGTCATGCTGGTCCTCACTGCCTCCTGGAACCCCTTCAAATGCCCCACACAATTTGGCCCTCTCTGCTTTCCTGCTGACTCCAGCCTCAAAAGCACCTTTTTTCACTTTCGGCGCTGTTTGGAGTAAAAAAGACAAACGTCCAGCTTTTGCTGCCACAGCAAAGGGGCCAGCGGGGAAAAGTGATGCTGGTCCTCACTGCCTCCTGGAACCCCTTCAAATGCCCCACACAATTTGGCGCTCTCTGCTTTCCTGCCCACTCTATCCTCAAAAGCACCTTTTTTCACTTTCGGCGCTCTTTGGAGCAAAAAAGACAAACGTCCAGCTTTTGCTGCCACAGCAAAGGCGCCAGCGGGGAAAAGTGATGCTGGTCCTCACTGCCTCCTGGAACCCCTTCAAATGCCCCACACAATTTGGCCCTCTCTGCTTTCCTGCCGACTCTGTCCTCAAAAGCACCTTTTTTCACTTTCGCCGCTGTTTGGAGCAAAAAAGACAAACGTCCAGCTTTTGCTGCCACAGCAAAGGTGCCAGCGGGAAAAGTGATGCTGGTCCTCACTGCCTCCTGGAACCCCTTCAAATGCCCCACACAATTTGGCCCTCTCTGCTTTCCTGCCGACTCTATCCTCAAAAGCACCTTTTTTCACTTTCGGTGCTGTTTGGAGCAAAAAAGACAAACGTCCAGCTTTTGCTGCCACAGCAAAGGCGCCAGCGGGGAAAAGTGATGCTGGTCCTCACTGCCTCCTGGAACCCCTTCAAATGCCCCACACAATTTGGCCCTCTCTGCTTTCCTGCCCACTCTAGCCTCAAAAGCACCTTTTTTCTCTTTCGGCGCTGTTTGGAGCAAAAAAGACAAACGTCCAGCTTTTGCTGCCACAGCAAAGGGGCCAGCGGGGAAAAGTGATGCTGGTCCTCACTGCCTCCTGGAACCCCTTCAAATGCCCCACACAGTTTGGCCCTCTCTGCTTTCCTGCTGACTCCAGCCTCAAAAGCACCTTTTTTCACTTTCGCCGCTATTTGGAGCAAAAAAGACAAACGTCCAGCTTTTGCTGCCACAGCAAAGGCGCCAGCGGGGAAAAGTGATGCTGGTCCTCACTGCCTCCTGGAACCCCTTCAAATGCCCCACACAATTTGGCCCTCTCTGTTTTCCTTCCGAATCTATCCTCAAAAGCACCTTTTTCACTTTCGGTGCTGTTTGGAGCAAAAAAAGAAAAACGTCCAGCTTTTGCTGCCACAGCAAAGGCGCCAGCGGGGAAAAGTGATGCTGGTCCTCACTGCCTCCTGGAACCCCTTCAAATGCCCCACACAATTTGGCCCTCTCTGCTTTCCTGCCGACTCTATCTTCAAAAGCACCTTTTTCACTTTCGGCGCTGTTTGGAGCAAAAAAGACAAACGTCCAGCTTTGCTGCCACAGCAAAGGGGCCAGCGGGGAAAAGTGATGCTGGTCCTCACTGCCTCCTGGAACCCCTTCAAATGCCCCACACAATTTGGCCCTCTCTGCTTTCCTGCCCACTCTAGCCTCAAAAGCACCTTTTCTCACTTTCGGCGCTGTTTGGAGCAAAAAAGACAAACGTCCAGCTTTTGCTGCCACAGCAAAGGGGCCAGCGGGGAAAAGTGATGCTGGTCCTCACTGCCTCCTGGAACCCCTTCAAATGCCCCACACAATTTGGCCCTCTCTGCTTTCCTGCCGACTCTATCCTCAAAAGCACCTTTTTTCACTTTCGGCGCTGTTTGGAGCAAAAAAGACAAACGTCCAGCTTTTGCTGCCACAGCAAAGGTGCCAGCGGGGAAAAGTCTTGCTGGTCCTCACTGCCTCCTGGAACCCCTTCAAATGCCCCACACAATTTTGGCCCTCTCTGCTTTCCTGCCGACTCTAGCCTCAAAAGCACCTTTTTTCACTTTCGCCGCTGTTTGGAGCAAAAAAGACAAACGTCCAGCTTTTGCTGCCACAGCAAAGGGGCCAGCGGGGAAAAGTGATGCTGGTCCTCACTGCCTCCTGGAACCCCTTCAAATGCCCCACACAATTTGGCCCTCTCTGCTTTCCTGCCGACTCTATCTTCAAAAGCACCTTTTTTCACTTTCGGCGCTGTTTGGAGCAAAAAAGACAAACGTCCAGCTTTTGCTGCCACAGCAAAGGTGCCAGCGGGGAAAAGTGATGCTGGTCCTCACTGCCTCCTGGAACCCCTTCAAATGCCCCACACAATTTGGCCCTCTCTGCTTTCCTGCTGACTCCACCCTCAAAAGCACCTTTTTTCACTTTCGGCGCTGTTTGGAGTAAAAAAGACAAACGTCCAGCTTTTGCTGCCACAGCAAATGTGCCAGCGGGGAAAAGTCATGCTGGTCCTCACTGCCTCCTGGAACCCCTTCAAATGCCCCACACAATTTGGCCCTCTCTGCTTTCCTGCTGACTCCAGCCTCAAAAGCACCTTTTTTCACTTTCGGCGCTGTTTGGAGCAAAAAAGACAAACGTCCAGCTTTTGCTGCCACAGCAAAGGCGCCAGCGGGGAAAAGTGATGCTGGTCCTCACTGCCTCCTGGAACCCCTTCAAATGCCCCACACAATTTGGCCCTCTCTGCTTTCCTGCCCACTCTAGCCTCAAAAGCACCTTTCTTCACTTTCGGCGCTGTTTGGAGCAAAAAAGACAAACGTCCAGCTTTTGCTGCCACAGCAAAGGTGCCAGCGGGGAAAAGTGATGCTGGTCCTCACTGCCTCCTGGAACCCCTTCAAATGCCCCACACAATTTGGCCCTCTCTGCTTTCCTGCCCACTCTAGCCTCAAAAGCACCTTTTTTCACTTTCAGCGCTGTTTGGAGTAAAAAAGACAAACGTCCAGCTTTTGCTGCCACAGCAGAGGTGCCAGCGGGGAAAAGTGATGCTGGTCCGCACTGCCTCCTGGAACCCCTTCAAATGCCCCACACAATTTGGCCCTCTCTGCTTTCCTGCGCGCTCTATCCTCAAAAGCACCTTTTTTCACTTTCTGTGCTGCTTGGAGCAAAAAAGACAAACGTCCAGCTTTTGCTGCCACAGCAAAGGGGCCAGCGGGGAAAAGTGATGCTGGTCCTCACTGCCTCCTGGAACCCCTTCAAATGCCCCACACAATTTGGCTCTCTCTGCTTTCCTGCTGACTCCAGCCTCAAAAGCACCTTTTTTCACTTTCGGTGCTGTTTGGAGCAAAAAAGACAAACGTCCAGCTTTTGCTGCCACAGCAAAGGTGCCAGCGGGGAAAAGTGATGCTGGTCCTCACTGCCTCCTGGAACCCCTTCAAATGCCCCACACAATTTGGCCCTCTCTGCTTTCCTGCCAACTCTAGCCTCAAAAGCACCTTTTTTCACTTTCGGTGCTGTTTGGAGCAAAAAAGAAAAACGTCCAGCTTTTGCTGCCACAGCAAAGGCGCCAGCGGGGAAAAGTGATGCTGGTCCTCACTGCCTCCTGGAACCCCTTCAAATGCCCCACACAATTTGGCCCTCTCTGCTTTCCTGCCCACTCTAGCCTCAAAAGCACCTTTTTTCACTTTCGGCGCTGTTTGGAGCAAAAAAGACAAACGTCCAGCTTTTGCTGCCACAGCAAAGGTGCCAGCGGGGAAAAGTCATGCTGGTCCTCACTGCCTCCTGGAACCCCTTCAAATGCCCCACACAATTTGGCCCTCTCTGCTTTCCTGCCCACTCTATCCTCAAAAGCACCTTTTTTCACTTTCGGCGCTGTTTGGAGCAAAAAAGACAAACGTCCAGCTTTTGCTGCCACAGCAAAGGCGCCAGCGGGGAAAAGTGATGCTGGTCCTCACTGCCTCCTGGAACCCCTTCAAATGACCCACACAATTTGGCCCTCTCTGCTTTCCTGCCGACTCTATCCTCAAAAGCACCTTTTTTCACTTTCGGCGCTGTTTGGAGCAAAAAAGACAAACGTCCAGCTTTTGCTGCCACAGCAAAGGCGCCAGTGGGGAAAAGTGATGCTGGTCCTCACTGCCTCCTGGAACCCCTTCAAATGCCCCACACAATTTGGCCCTCTCTGCTTTCCTGCGCACTCTAGCCTCAAAAGCACCTTTTTTCACTTTCGGCGCTGTTTGGAGCAAAAAAGACAAACGTCCAGCTTTTGCTGCCACAGCAAAAGTGCCAGCGGGGAAAAGTGATGCTGGTCCTCACTGCCTCCTGGAACCCCTTCAAATGCCCCACACAATTTGGCCCTCTCTGCTTTCCTGCTGACTCTAGTCTCAAAAGCACCTTTTTTCACTTTCGGCGCTGTTTGTAGTAAAAAAGACAAACGTCCAGCTTTTGCTGCCACAGCAAAGGCGCCAGCGGGGAAAAGTGATGCTGGTCCTCACTGCCTCCTGGAACCCCTTCAAATGCCCCACACAATTTGGCCCTCTCTGTTTTCCTTCCGAATCTATCCTCAAAAGCACCTTTTTTCACTTTCGGTGCTGTTTGGAGCAAAAAAGAAAAACGTCCAGCTTTTGCTGCCACAGCAAAGGCGCCAGCGGGGAAAAGTGATGCTGGTCCTCACTGTCTCCTGGAACCCCTTCAAATGCCCCACACAATTTGGCTCTCTCTGCTTTCCTGCTGACTCCAGCCTCAAAAGCACCTTTTTTCACTTTCGGCGCTGTTTGGAGCAAAAAAGACAAACGTCCAGCTTTTGCTGCCACAGCAAAGGTGCCAGCAGGGAAAAGTGATGCTGGTCCTCACTGCCTCCTGGAACCCCTTCAAATGCCCCACACAATTTGGCCCTCTCTGCTTTCCTGCCGACTCTATCCTCAAAAGCACCTTTTTTCACTTTCGGTGCTGTTTGGAGCAAAAAAGACAAACGTCCAGCTTTTGCTGCCACAGCAAAGGTGCCAGCGGGGAAAAGTGATGCTGGTCCTCACTGCCTCCTGGAACCCCTTCAAATGCCCCACACAATTTGGCCCTCTCTGCTTTCCTGCCAACTCTAGCCTCAAAAGCACCTTTTTTCACTTTCGGTGCTGTTTGGAGCAAAAAAGACAAACGTCCAGCTTTTGCTGCCACAGCAAAGGTGCCAGCGGGGAAAAGTGATGCTGGTCCTCACTGCCTCCTGGAACCCCTTCAAATGCCACACAATTTGGCCCTCTCTGCTTTCCTGCGCACTCTAGCCTCAAAAGCACCTTTTTTCACTTTCGCCGCTGTTCGGAGCAAAAAAGACAAACGTCCAGCTTTTGCTGCCACAGCAAAGGTGCCAGCGGAGAAAAGTGATGCTGTTCCTCACTGCCTCCTGGAACCTTTTCAAATGCCCCACACAATTTGGCCCTCTCTGCTTTCCTGCCGACTCTATCCTCAAAAGCACCTTTTTTCACTTTCGGCGCTGTTTGGAGCAAAAAAGACAAACGTCCAGCTTTTGCTGCCACAGCAAAGGCGCCAGCGGGGAAAAGTGATGCTGGTCCTCACTGCCTCCTGGAACCCCTTCAAATGCCCCACACAATTTGGCCCTCTCTGCTTTCCTGCCAACTCTAGCCTCAAAAGCACCTTTTTTCACTTTCGGTGCTGTTTGGAGCAAAAAAGACAAACGTCCAGCTTTTGCTGCCACAGCAAAGGTGCCAGCGGGGAAAAGTGATGCTGGTCCTCACTGCCTCCTGGAACCCCTTCAAATGCCCCACACAATTTGGCCCTCTCTGCTTTCCTGCCGACTCTAGCCTCAAAAGCACCTTTTTTCACTTTCGGCGCTGTTTGGAGCAAAAAAGACAAACGTCCAGCTTTTGCTGCCACAGCAAAGGTGCCAACGGGGAAAAGAGATGCTGTTCCTCACTGCCTCCTGGAACCCCTTCAAATGCCCCACACAATTTGGCCCTCTCTGCTTTCCTGCCGACTCTATTCTCAAAAGCACCTTTTTTCACTTTCGGTGCTGTTTGGAGCAAAAAAGAAAAACGTCCAGCTTTTGCTGCCACAGCAAAGGCGCCAGCGGGGAAAAGTGATGCTGGTCCTCACTGCCTCCTGGAACCCCTTCAAATGCCCCACACAATTTGGCCCTCTCTGCTTTCCTGCCCACTCTAGCCTCAAAAGCACCTTTTTTCACTTTCGCCGCTGTTTGGAGCAAAAAAGACAAACGTCCAGCTTTTGCTGCCACAGCAAAGGTGCCAGCGGGGAAAAGTCATGCTGGTCCTCACTGCCTCCTGGAACCCCTTCAAATGCCCCACACAATTTGGCCCTCTCTGCTTTCCTGCCCACTCTAGCCTCAAAAGCACCTTTATTCACTTTCGGCGCTGTTTGGAGCAAAAAAGACAAACGTCCAGCTTTTGCTGCCACAGCAAAGGCGCCAGCGGGGAAAAGTGATGCTGGTCCTCACTGCCTCCTGGAACCCCTTCAAATGACCCACACAATTTGGCCCTCTCTGCTTTCCTGCCGACTCTATCCTCAAAAGCACCTTTTTTCACTTTCGGCGCTGTTTGGAGCAAAAAAGACAAACGTCCAGCTTTTGCTGCCACAGCAAAGGCGCCAGCGGGGAAAAGTGATGCTGGTCCTCACTGCCTCCTGGAACCCCTTCAAATGCCCCACACAATTTGGCCCTCTCTGCTTTCCTGCGCACTCTAGCCTCAAAAGCACCTTTTTTCACTTTCGGCGCTGTTTGGAGCAAAAAAGACAAACGTCCAGCTTTTGCTGCCACAGCAAAGGCGCCAGCGGGGAAAAGTGATGCTGGTCCTCACTGCCTCCTGGAACCCCTTCAAATGCCCCACACAATTTGGCCCTCTCTGTTTTCCTTCCGAATCTATCCTCAAAAGCACCTTTTTTCACTTTCGGTGCTGTTTGGAGCAAAAAAGAAAAACGTCCAGCTTTTGCTGCCACAGCAAAGGCGCCAGCGGGGAAAAGTGATGCTGGTCCTCACTGTCTCCTGGAACCCCTTCAAATGCCCCACACAATTTGGCTCTCTCTGCTTTCCTGCTGACTCCAGCCTCAAAAGCACCTTTTTTCACTTTCGGCGCTGTTTGGAGCAAAAAAGACAAACGTCCAGCTTTTGCTGCCACAGCAAAGGTGCCAGCAGGGAAAAGTGATGCTGGTCCTCACTGCCTCCTGGAACCCCTTCAAATGCCCCACACAATTTGGCCCTCTCTGCTTTCCTGCCCACTCTATCCTCAAAAGCACCTTTTTTCACTTTCGGTGCTGTTTGGAGCAAAAAAGACAAACGTCCAGCTTTTGCTGCCACAGCAAAGGTGCCAGCGGGGAAAAGTGATGCTGGTCCTCACTGCCTCCTGGAACCCCTTCAAATGCCCCACACAATTTGGCCCTCTCTGCTTTCCTGCCAACTCTAGCCTCAAAAGCACCTTTTTTCACTTTCGGTGCTGTTTGGAGCAAAAAAGACAAACGTCCAGCTTTTGCTGCCACAGCAAAGGTGCCAGCGGGGAAAAGTGATGCTGGTCCTCACTGCCTCCTGGAACCCCTTCAAATGCCACACAATTTGGCCCTCTCTGCTTTCCTGCGCACTCTAGCCTCAAAAGCACCTTTTTTCACTTTCGCCGCTGTTCGGAGCAAAAAAGACAAACGTCCAGCTTTTGCTGCCACAGCAAAGGTGCCAGCGGAGAAAAGTGATGCTGTTCCTCACTGCCTCCTGGAACCTTTTCAAATGCCCCACACAATTTGGCCCTCTCTGCTTTCCTGCCGACTCTATCCTCAAAAGCACCTTTTTTCACTTTCGGCGCTGTTTGGAGCAAAAAAGACAAACGTCCAGCTTTTGCTGCCACAGCAAAGGCGCCAGCGGGGAAAAGTGATGCTGGTCCTCACTGCCTCCTGGAACCCCTTCAAATGCCCCACACAATTTGGCCCTCTCTGCTTTCCTGCCGACTCTATCCTCAAAAGCACCTTTTTTCACTTTCGGCGCTGTTTGGAGCAAAAAAGACAAACGTCCAGCTTTTGCTGCCACAGCAAAGGTGCCAACGGGGAAAAGAGATGCTGTTCCTCACTGCCTCCTGGAACCCCTTCAAATGCCCCACACAATTTGGCCCTCTCTGCTTTCCTGCCGACTCTGTCCTCAAAAGCACCTTTTTTCACTTTCGGTGCTGTTTGGAGCAAAAAAGACAAACGTCCAGCTTTTGCTGCCACAGCAAAGGTGCCAGCGGGGAAAAGTGATGCTGGTCCTCACTGCCTCCTGGAACCCCTTCAAATGCCCCACACAATTTGGCCCTCTCTGCTTTCCTGCCGACTCTAGCCTCAAAAGCACCTTTTTTCACTTTCGGCGCTGTTTGGAGCAAAAAAGACAAACGTCCAGCTTTTGCTGCCACAGCAAAGGTGCCAGCGGGGAAAAGAGATGCTGTTCCTCACTGCCTCCTGGAACCCCTTCAAATGCCCCACACAATTTGGCCCTCTCTGCTTTCCTGCCGACTCTATCCTCAAAAGCACCTTTTTTCACTTTCGGTGCTGTTTGGAGCAAAAAAGAAAAACGTCCAGCTTTTGCTGCCACAGCAAAGGCGCCAGCGGGGAAAAGTGATGCTGGTCCTCACTGCCTCCTGGAACCCCTTCAAATGCCCCACACAATTTGGCCCTCTCTGCTTTCCTGCCCACTCTAGCCTCAAAAGCACCTTTTTTCACTTTCGGCGCTGTTTGGAGCAAAAAAGACAAACGTCCAGCTTTTGCTGCCACAGCAAAGGTGCCAGCGGGGAAAAGTCATGCTGGTCCTCACTGCCTCCTGGAACCCCTTCAAATGCCCCACACAATTTGGCCCTCTCTGCTTTCCTGCCGACTCTATCCTCAAAAGCACCTTTTTTCACTTTCGCCGCTGTTTGGAGCAAAAAAGACAAACGTCCAGCTTTTGCTGCCACAGCAAAGGGGCCAGCGGGGAAAAGTCATGCTGGTCCTCACTGCCTCCTGGAACCCCTTCAAATGCCCCACACAATTTGGCCCTCTCTGCTTTCCTGCCGACTCTATCCTCAAAAGCACCTTTTTTCACTTTCGGCGCTGTTTGGAGCAAAAAAGACAAACGTCCAGCTTTTGCTGCCACAGCAAAGGCGCCAGCGGGGAAAAGTGATGCTGGTCCTCACTGCCTCCTGGAACCCCTTCAAATGCCCCACACAATTTGGCCCTCTCTGCTTTCCTGCGCACTCTAGCCTCAAAAGCACCTTTTTTCACTTTCGGCGCTGTTTGGAGCAAAAAAGACAAACGTCCAGCTTTTGCTGCCACAGCAAAAGTGCCAGCGGGGAAAAGTGATGCTGGTCCTCACTGCCTCCTGGAACCCCTTCAAATGCCCCACACAATTTGGCCCTCTCTGCTTTCCTGCTGACTCTAGTATCAAAAGCACCTTTTTTCACTTTCGGCGCTGTTTCTAGTAAAAAAGACAAACGTCCAGCTTTTGCTGCCACAGCAAAGGCGCCAGCGGGGAAAAGTGATGCTGGTCCTCACTGCCTCCTGGAACCCCTTCAAATGCCCCACACAATTTGGCCCTCTCTGTTTTCCTTCCGAATCTATCCTCAAAAGCACCTTTTTTCACTTTCGGTGCTGTTTGGAGCAAAAAAGAAAAACGTCCAGCTTTTGCTGCCACAGCAAAGGCGCCAGCGGGGAAAAGTGATGCTGGTCCTCACTGCCTCCTGGAACCCCTTCAAATGCCCCACACAATTTGGCTCTCTCTGCTTTCCTGCTGACTCCAGCCTCAAAAGCACCTTTTTTCACTTTCGGCGCTGTTTGGAGCAAAAAAGACAAACGTCCAGCTTTTGCTGCCACAGCAAAGGTGCCAGCAGGGAAAAGTGATGCTGGTCCTCACTGCCTCCTGGAACCCCTTCAAATGCCCCACACAATTTGGCCCTCTCTGCTTTCCTGCCCACTCTAGCCTCAAAAGCACCTTTTTTCACTTTCGGTGCTGTTTGGAGCAAACAAGACAAACGTCCAGCTTTTGCTGCCACAGCAAAGGTGCCAGCGGGGAAAAGTGATGCTGGTCCTCACTGCCTCCTGGAACCCCTTCAAATGCCCCACACAATTTGGCCCTCTCTGCTTTCCTGCCAACTCTAGCCTCAAAAGCACCTTTTTTCACTTTCGGTGCTGTTTGGAGCAAAAAAGACAAACGTCCAGCTTTTGCTGCCACAGCAAAGGTGCCAGCGGGGAAAAGTGATGCTGGTCCTCACTGCCTCCTGGAACCCCTTCAAATGCCACACAATTTGGCCCTCTCTGCTTTCCTGCGCACTCTAGCCTCAAAAGCACCTTTTTTCACTTTCGCCGCTGTTCGGAGCAAAAAAGACAAACGTCCAGCTTTTGCTGCCACAGCAAAGGTGCCAGCGGAGAAAAGTGATGCTGTTCCTCACTGCCTCCTGGAACCTTTTCAAATGCCCCACACAATTTGGCCCTCTCTGCTTTCCTGCCGACTCTATCCTCAAAAGCACCTTTTTTCACTTTCGGCGCTGTTTGGAGCAAAAAAGACAAACGTCCAGCTTTTGCTGCCACAGCAAAGGCGCCAGCGGGGAAAAGTGATGCTGGTCCTCACTGCCTCCTGGAACCCCTTCAAATGCCCCACACAATTTGGCCCTCTCTGCTTTCCTGCCGACTCTATCCTCAAAAGCACCTTTTTTCACTTTCGGTGCTCTTTGGAGCAAAAAAGAAAAACGTCCAGCTTTTGCTGCCACAGCAAAGGCGCCAGCGGGGAAAAGTGATGCTGGTCCTCACTGCCTCCTGGAACCCCTTCAAATGCCCCACACAATTTGGCCCTCTCTGCTTTCCTGCCCACTCTAGCCTCAAAAGCACCTTTTTTCACTTTCGGCGCTGTTTGGAGCAAAAAAGACAAACGTCCAGCTTTTGCTGCCACAGCAAAGGTGCCAGCGGGGAAAAGTCATGCTGGTCCTCACTGCCTCCTGGAACCCCTTCAAATGCCCCACACAATTTGGCCCTCTCTGCTTTCCTGCCCACTCTAGCCTCAAAAGCACCTTTTTTCACTTTCGGCGCTGTTTGGAGTAAAAAAGACAAACGTCCAGCTTTTGCTGCCAAGGCGAAGGTGCCAGAGGGGAAAAGTGATGCTGGTCCTCACTGCCTCCTGGAACCCCTTCAAATGCCCCACACAATTTGGCCCTCTCTGCTTTCCTGCCCACTCTAGCCTCAAAAGCACCTTTTTTCACTTTCGGCGCTCTTTGGAGCAAAAAAGACAAACGTCCAGCTTTTGCTGCCACAGCAAAGGTGCCAGCGGGGAAAAGTCATGCTGGTCCTCACTGCCTCCTGGAACCCCTTCAAATGCCCCACACAATTTGGCCCTCTCTGCTTTCCTGCCCACTCTAGCCTCAAAAGCACCTTTTTTCACTTTCGGCGCTGTTTGGAGCAAGAAAGACAAACGTCCAGCTTTTGCTGCCACAGCAAAGGCGGCAGCGGGGAAAAGTGATGCTGGTCCTCACTGCCTCCTGGAACCCCTTCAAATGCCCCACACAATTTGGCCCTCTCTGCTTTCCTGCCGACTCTATCCTCAAAAGCACCTTTTTTCACTTTCGGCGCTGTTTGGAGCAAAAAAGACAAACGTCCAGCTTTTGCTGCCACAGCAAAGGTGCCAGCGGGGAAAAGTGATGCTGGTCCTCACTGCCTCCTGGAACCCCTTCAAATGCCCCACACAATTTGGCCCTCTCTGCTTTCCTGCCCACTCTAGCCTCAAAAGCACCTTTTTTCACTTTCGCCGCTGTTTGGAGCAAAAAAGACAAACGTCCAGCTTTTGCTGCCACAGCAAAGGTGCCAGCGGGGAAAAGTGATGCTGGTCCTCACTGCCTCCTGGAACCCCTTCAAATGCCCCACACAATTTGGCCCTCTCTGCTTTCCTGCCCACTCTAGCCTCAAAAGCACCTTTTTTCACTTTCGGCGCTGTTTGGAGCAAGAAAGACAAACGTCCAGCTTTTGCTGCCACAGCAAAGGCGGCAGCGGGGAAAAGTGATGCTGGTCCTCACTGCCTCCTGGAACCCCTTCAAATGCCCCACACAATTTGGCCCTCTCTGCTTTCCTGCCGACTCTATCCTCAAAAGCACCTTTTTTCACTTTCGGCGCTGTTTGGAGCAAAAAAGACAAACGTCCAGCTTTTGCTGCCACAGCAAAGGTGCCAGCGGGGAAAAGTGATGCTGGTCCTCACTGCCTCCTGGAACCCCTTCAAATGCCCCACACAATTTGGCCCTCTCTGCTTTCCTGCTGACTCCAGCCTCAAAAGCACCTTTTTTCACTTTCGGTGCTGTTTGGAGCAAAAAAGACAAACGTCCAGCTTTTGCTGCCACAGCAAAGGGGCCAGCGGGGAAAAGTGATGCTGGTCCTCACTGCCTCCTGGAACCCCTTCAAATGCCCCACACAATTTGGCCCTCTCTGCTTTCCTGCCGACTCTATCCTCAAAAGCACCTTTTTTCACTTTCGGTGCTGTTTGGAGTACAAAAGACAAACGTCCAGCTTTTGCTGCCACAGCAAAGGGGCCAGCGGGGAAAAGTGATGCTGGTCCTCACTGCCTCCTGGAACCTTTTCAAATGCCCCACACAATTTGGCCCTCTCTGCTTTCCTGCCGACTCTAGCCTCAAAAGCACCTTTTTTCACTTTCGGCGCTGTTTGGAGCAAAAAAGACAAACGTCCAGCTTTTGCTGCCACAGCAAAGGCGCCAGCGGGGAAAAGTGATGCTGGTCCTCACTGCCTCCTGGAACCCCTTCAAATGCCCCACACAATTTGGCCCTCTCTGCTTTCCTGCCGACTCTATCCTCAAAAGCACCTTTTTTCACTTTCGGTGCTGTTTGGAGCAAAAAAGAAAAACGTCCAGCTTTTGCTGCCACAGCGAAGGTGCCAGAGGGGAAAAGTGATGCTGGTCCTCACTGCCTCCTGGAACCCCTTCAAATGCCCCACACAATTTGGCCCTCTCTGCTTTCCTGCCCACTCTATCCTCAAAAGCACCTTTTTTCACTTTTGGCGCCCTCCGCAGCAAAAAAGACAAACGTCCAGCTTTTGCTGCCACAGTAAAGGCGCCAGCGGGGAAAAGTGATGCTGGTCCTCACTGCCTCCTGGAACCCCTTCAAATGCCCCACACAATTTGGCCCTCTCTGCTTTCCTGCCCACTCTAGCCTCAAAAGCACCTTTTTTCACTTTCGGTGCTGTTTGGAGCAAAAAAGAAAAACGTCCAGCTTTTGCTGCCACAGCAAAGGCGCCAGCGGGGAAAAGTGATGCTGGTCCTCACTGCCTCCTGGAACCCCTTCAAATGCCCCACACAATTTGGCCCTCTCTGCTTTCCTGCCGACTCTAGCCTCAAAAGCACCTTTTTTCACTTTCGGCGCTGTTTGGAGCAAAAAAGACAAACGTCCAGCTTTTGCTGCCACAGCAAAGGTGCCAGAGGGGAAAAGTGATGCTGGTCCTCACTGCCTCCTGGAACCCCTTCAAATGCCCCACACAATTTGGCCCTCTCTGCTTTCCTGCTGACTCCAGCCTCAAAAGCACCTTTTTTCACTTTCGGCGCTGTTTGGAGTAAAAAAGACAAACGTCCAGCTTTTGCTGCCGCAGCGAAGGTGCCAGAGGGGAAAAGTGATGCTGGTCCTCACTGCCTCCTGGAACCCCTTCAAATGCCCCACACAATTTGGCCCTCTCTGCTTTCCTGCCGACTCTAGCCTCAAAAGCACCTTTTTTCACTTTCGCCGCTGTTTGGAGCAAAAAAGACAAACGTCCAGCTTTTGCTGCCACAGCAAAGGCGCCAGCGGGGAAAAGTGATGCTGGTCCTCACTGCCTCCTGGAACCCCTTCAAATGCCCCACACAATTTGGCCCTCTTTGCTTTCCTGCCGACTCTAGTCTCAAAAGCACCTTTTTTCACTTTCGGCGCTGTTTGGAGCAAAAAAGACAAACGTCCAGCTTTTGCTGCCACAGCAAAGGCGCCAGCGGGGAAAAGTGATGCTGGTCCTCACTGCCTCCTGGAACCCCTTCAAATGCCCCACACAATTTGGCCCTCTCTGTTTTCCTTCCGAATCTATCCTCAAAAGCACCTTTTTTCACTTTCGGTGCTGTTTGGAGCAAAAAAGAAAAACGTCCAGCTTTTGCTGCCACAGCAAAGGCGCCAGCGGGGAAAAGTGATGCTGGTCCTCACTGCCTCCTGGAACCCCTTCAAATGCCCCACACAATTTGGCCCTCTCTGCTTTCCTGCCCACTCTAGCCTCAAAAGCACCTTTTTTCACTTTCGCCGCTGTTTGGAGCAAAAAAGACAAACGTCCAGCTTTTGCTGCCACAGCAAAGGTGCCAGAGGGGAAAAGTGATGCTGGTCCTCACTGCCTCCTGGAACCCCTTCAAATGCCCCACACAATTTGGCCCTCTCTGCTTTCCTGCCGACTCCAGCCTCAAAGGCACCTTTTTTCACTTTCGGCGCTGTTTGGAGCAAAAAAGACAAACGTCCAGCTTTTGCTGCCACAGCGAAGGTGCCAGAGGGGAAAAGTGATGCTGGTCCTCACTGCCTCCTGGAACCCCTTCAAATGCCCCACACAATTTGGCCCTCTCTGCTTTCCTGCCCACTCTAGCCTCAAAAGCACCTTTTTTCACTTTCGGCGCTGTTTGGAGCAAAAAAGACAAACGTCCAGCTTTTGCTGCCACAGCAAAGGTGCCAGCGGGGAAAAGTGATGCTGGTCCTCACTGCCTCCTGGAACCCCTTCAAATGCCCCACACAATTTGGCCCTCTCTGCTTTCCTGCCGACTCTAGCCTCAAAAGCACCTTTTTTCACTTTCGGCGCTGTTTGGAGCAAAAAAGACAAACGTCCAGCTTTTGCTGCCACAGCAAAGGTGGCAGCAGGGAAAAGTGATGCTGGTCCTCACTGCCTCCTGGAACCCCTTCAAATGCCCCACACAATTTGGCCCTCTCTGCTTTCCTGCCCACTCTAGCCTCAAAAGCACCTTTTTTCACTTTCGGCGCTGTTTGGAGCAAAAAAGACAAACGTCCAGCTTTTGCTGCCACAGCAAAGGTGGCAGCAGGGAACAGTGATGCTGGTCCTCACTGCCTCCTGGAACCCCTTCAAATGCCCCACACAATTTGGCCCTCTTTGCTTTCCTGCCGACTCTAGTCTCAAAAGCACCTTTTTTCACTTTCGGCGCTGTTTGTAGTAAAAAAGACAAACGTCCAGCTTTTGCTGCCACAGCAAAGGCGCCAGCGGGGAAAAGTGATGCTGGTCCTCACTGCCTCCTGGAACCCCTTCAAATGCCCCACACAATTTGGCCCTCTCTGTTTTCCTTTCGAATCTATCCTCAAAAGCACCTTTTTTCACTTTCGGTGCTGTTTGGAGCAAAAAAGACAAACGTCCAGCTTTTGCTGCCACAGCAAAGGCGCCAGCGGGGAAAAGTGATGCTGGTCCTCACTGCCTCCTGGAACCCCTTCAAATGCCCCACACAATTTGGCCCTCTCTGCTTTCCTGCCCACTCTAGCCTCAAAAGCACCTTTTTTCACTTTCGCCGCTGTTTGGAGCAAAAAAGACAAACGTCCAGCTTTTGCTGCCACAGCAAAGGTGCCAGAGGGGAAAAGTGATGCTGGTCCTCACTGCCTCCTGGAACCCCTTCAAATGCCCCACACAATTTGGCCCTCTCTGCTTTCCTGCCGACTCCAGCCTCAAAGGCACCTTTTTTCACTTTCGGCGCTGTTTGGAGCAAAAAAGACAAACGTCCAGCTTTTGCTGCCACAGCGAAGGTGCCAGCGGGGAAAAGTGATGCTGGTCCTCACTGCCTCCTGGAACCCCTTCAAATGCCCCACACAATTTGGCCCTCTCTGCTTTCCTGCCGACTCTAGCCTCAAAAGCACCTTTTTTCACTTTCGGCGCTGTTTGGAGCAAAAAAGACAAACGTCCAGCTTTTGCTGCCACAGCAAAGGTGCCAGCGGGGAAAAGTGATGCTGGTCCTCACTGCCTCCTGGAACCCCTTCAAATGCCCCACACAATTTGGCCCTCTCTGCTTTCCTGCCCACTCTATCCTCAAAAGCACCTTTTTTCACTTTCGGCGCTGTTTGGAGCAAAAAAGACAAACGTCCAGCTTTTGCTGCCACAGCAAAGGTGGCAGCAGGGAAAAGTGATGCTGGTCCTCACTGCCTCCTGGAACCCCTTCAAATGCCCCACACAATTTGGCCCTCTTTGCTTTCCTGCCCACTCTATTTTCAAAAGCACCTTTTTTCACTTTCGCCGCTGTTTGGAGCAAAAAAGACAAACGTCCAGCTTTTGCTGCCACAGCAAAGGTGCCAGCAGGGAAAAGTGATGCTGGTCCTCACTGCCTCCTGGAACCCCTTCAAATGCCCCACACAATTTGGCCCACTCTGCTTTCCTGCCCACTCTATCCTCAAAAGCACCTTTTTTCACTTTCGGCGCTGTTTGGAGCAAAAAAGACAAACGTCCAGCTTTTGCTGCCACAGCAAAGGTGCCAGTGGGGAAAAGTGATGCTGGTCCTCACTGCCTCCTGGAACCCCTTCAAATGCCCCACACAATTTGGCCCTCTCTGCTTTCCTGCCCACTCTAGCCTCAAAAGCACCTTTTTTCACTTTCGGCGCCGTTTGGAGCAAAAAAGACAAACGTCCAGCTTTTGCTGCCACAGCAAAGGTGCCAGCGGGGAAAAGTGATGCTGGTCCTCACTGCCTCCTGGAACCCCTTCAAATGCCCCACACAATTTGGCCCTCTCTGCTTTCCTGCCGACTGAAGCCTCAAAAGAATATTTTTCACTTTCGGCGCTGTTTGGAGTAAAAAAGAAAAACGTCCAGCTTTTGCTGCCACAGTAAAGGCGGCAGCGGGGAAAAGTGATGCTGGTCCTCACTGCCTCCTGGAACCCCTTCAAATGCCCCACACAATTTGGCCCTCTCTGCTTTCCTGGCCACTCTAGCCTCAAAAGCACCTTTTTTCACTTTCGGCGCTGTTTGGAGCAAAAAAGACAAACGTCCAGCTTTTGCTGCCACAGCAAAGGCGGCAGCGGGGAAAAGTGATGCTGGTCCTCACTGCCTCCTGGAACCCCTTCAAATGCCCCACACAATTTGGCCCTCTCTGCTTTCCTGCCGACTCTATCCTCAAAAGCACCTTTTTTCACTTTCGGCGCTCTTTGGAGCAAAAAAGACAAACGTCCAGCTTTTGCTGCCACAGCAAAGGTGCCAGCGGGGAAAAGTGATGCTGGTCCTCACTGCCTCCTGGAACCCCTTCAAATGCCCCACACAATTTGGCCCTCTCTGCTTTCCTGCTGACTCCAGCCTCAAAAGCACCTTTTTTCACTTTCGGCGCTGTTTGGAGCAAAAAAGACAAACGTCCAGCTTTTGCTGCCACAGCAAACGCGCCAGCAGGGAAAAGTGATGCTGGTCCTCACTGCCTCCTGGAACCCCTTCAAATGCCCCACACAATTTGGCCCTCTCTGCTTTCCTGCCGACTCTATCCTCAAAAGCACCTTTTTTCACTTTCGGCGCTGTTTGGAGCAAAAAAGACAAACGTCCAGCTTTTGCTGCCACAGCAAAGGTGCCAGAGGGGAAAAGTGATGCTGGTCCTCACTGCCTCCTGGAACCCCTTCAAATGCCCCACACAATTTGGCCCTCTCTGCTTTCCTGCCAACTCTATCCTCAAAAGCACCTTTTTTCACTTTCGGTGCTGTTTGGAGCAAAAAAGACAAACGTCCAGCTTTTGCTGCCACAGCAAAGGGGCCAGCGGGGAAAAGTGATGCTGGTCCTCACTGCCTCCTGGAACCCCTTCAAATGCCCCACACAATTTGGCCCTCTCTGCTTTCCTGCCGACTCTATCCTCAAAAGCACCTTTTTTCACTTTCGGTGCTGTTTGGAGTACAAAAGACAAACGTCCAGCTTTTGCTGCCACAGCAAAGGGGCCAGCGGGGAAAAGTGATGCTGGTCCTCACTGCCTCCTGGAACCTTTTCAAATGCCCCACACAATTTGGCCCTCTCTGCTTTCCTGCCGACTCTAGCCTCAAAAGCACCTTTTTTCACTTTCGGCGCTGTTTGGAGCAAAAAAGACAAACGTCCAGCTTTTGCTGCCACAGCAAAGGCGCCAGCGGGGAAAAGTGATGCTGGTCCTCACTGCCTCCTGGAACCCCTTCAAATGACCCACACAATTTGGCCCTCTCTGCTTTCCTGCCGACTCTATCCTCAAAAGCACCTTTTTTCACTTTCGGCGCTGTTTGGAGCAAAAAAGACAAACGTCCAGCTTTTGCTGCCACAGCAAAGGTGCCAACGGGGAAAAGAGATGCTGTTCCTCACTGCCTCCTGGAACCCCTTCAAATGCCCCACACAATTTGGCCCTCTCTGCTTTCCTGCTGACTCTATCCTCAAAAGCACCTTTTTTCACTTTCGGTGCTGTTTGGAGCAAAAAAGAAAAACGTCCAGCTTTTGCTGCCACAGCAAAGGCGCCAGCGGGGAAAAGTGATGCTGGTCCTCACTGCCTCCTGGAACCCCTTCAAATGCCCCACACAATTTGGCCCTCTCTGCTTTCCTGCCCACTCTATCCTCAAAAGCACCTTTTTTCACTTTTGGCGCCCTCCGCAGCAAAAAAGACAAACGTCCAGCTTTTGCTGCCACAGTAAAGGCGCCAGCGGGGAAAAGTGATGCTGGTCCTCACTGCCTCCTGGAACCCCTTCAAATGCCCCACACAATTTGGCCCTCTCTGCTTTCCTGCGCACTCTAGCCTCAAAAGCACCTTTTTTCACTTTCGGCGCTGTTTGGAGCAAAAAAGACAAACGTCCAGCTTTTGCTGCCACAGCAAAGGTGCCAGCGGGGAAAAGTGATGCTGGTCCTCACTGCCTCCTGGAACCCCTTCAAATGCCCCACACAATTTGGCCCTCTCTGCTTTCCTGCTGACTCTAGTCTCAAAAGCACCTTTTTTCTCTTTCGGCGCTGTTTGTAGTAAAAAAGACAAACGTCCAGCTTTTGCTGCCACAGCAAAGGGGCCAGCGGGGAAAAGTGATGCTGGTCCTCACTGCCTCCTGGAACCCCTTCAAATGCCCCACACAATTTGGCCCTCTCTGTTTTCCTTCCGAATCTATCCTCAAAAGCACCTTTTTTCATTTTCGGCGCTGTTTGGAGCAAAAAAGAAAAACGTCCAGCTTTTGCTGCCACAGCAAAGGCGCCAGCGGGGAAAAGTGATGCTGGTCCTCACTGCCTCCTGGAACCCCTTCAAATGACCCACACAATTTGGCCCTCTCTGCTTTCCTGCTGACTCCAGCCTCAAAAGCACCTTTTTTCACTTTCGGCGCTGTTTGGAGTAAAAAAGACAAACGTCCAGCTTTTGCTGCCTCAGCGAAGGTGCCAGAGGGGAAAAGTGATGCTGGTCCTCACTGCCTCCTGGAACCCCTTCAAATGCCCCACACAATTTGGCCCTCTCTGCTTTCCTGCCCACTCTATCCTCAAAAGCACCTTTTTTCACTTTCGCCGCTGTTTGGAGCAAAAAAGACAAACGTCCAGCTTTTGCTGCCACAGCAAAGGCGCCAGCGGGGAAAAGTGATGCTGGTCCTCACTGCCTCCTGGAACCCCTTCAAATGCCCCACACAATTTGGCCCTCTCTGCTTTCCTGCCGACTCTATCCTCAAAAGCACCTTTTTTCACTTTCGCCACTGTTTGGAGCAAAAAAGACAAACGTCCAGCTTTTGCTGCCACAGCAAAGGTGCCAGCGGGGAAAAGTCATGCTGGTCCTCACTGCCTCCTGGAACCCCTTCAAATGCCCCACACAATTTGGCCCTCTCTGCTTTCCTGCGCACTCTATCCTCAAAAGCACCTTTTCTCACTTTCGGCGCTGTTTGGAGCAAAAAAGACAAACGTCCAGCTTTTGCTGCCACAGCAAAGGTGCCAGCGGGGAAAAGTGATGCTGGTCCTCACTGCCTCCTGGAACATTTTCAAATGCCCCACACAATTTGGCCCTCTCTGCTTTCCTGCCCACTCTAGCCTCAAAAGCACCTTTTTTCACTTTTGGCGCCCTCCGCAGCAAAAAAGACAAACGTCCAGCTTTTGCTGCCACAGTAAAGGTGCCAGCGGGGAAAAGTGATGCTGGTCCTCACTGCCTCCTGGAACCCCTTCAAATGCCCCACACAATTTGGCCCTCTCTGCTTTCCTGCTGACTCCAGCCTCAAAAGCACCTTTTTTCACTTTCGGCGCTGTTTGGAGCAAAAAAGACAAACGTCCAGCTTTTGCTGCCACAGCAAAGGGGCCAGCGGGGAAAAGTGATGCTGGTCCTCACTGCCTCCTGGAACCCCTTCAAATGCCCCACACAATTTGGCCCTCTCTGCTTTCCTGCCCACTCTAGCCTCAAAAGCACCTTTTTTCACTTTCGGTGCTGTTTGGAGCAAAAAAGACAAACGTCCAGCTTTTGCTGCCACAGCAAAGGCGCCAGCGGGGAAAAGTGATGCTGGTCCTCACTGCCTCCTGGAACCCCTTCAAATGCCCCACACAATTTGGCCCTCTCTGCTTTCCTGCCCACTCTATCCTCAAAAGCACCTTTTTTCACTTTCGCCGCTGTTTGGAGCAAAAAAGACAAACGTCCAGCTTTTGCTGCCACAGCAAAGGTGCCAGCGGGGAAAAGTCATGCTGGTCCTCACTGCCTCCTGGAACCCCTTCAAATGCCCCACACAATTTGGCCCTCTCTGCTTTCCTGCGCACTCTATCCTCAAAAGCACCTTTTCTCACTTTCGGCGCTGTTTGGAGCAAAAAAGACAAACGTCCAGCTTTTGCTGCCACAGCAAAGGTGCCAGCGGGGAAAAGTGATGCTGGTCCTCACTGCCTCCTGGAACATTTTCAAATGCCCCACACAATTTGGCCCTCTCTGCTTTCCTGCCCACTCTAGCCTCAAAAGCACCTTTTTTCACTTTTGGCGCCCTCCGCAGCAAAAAAGACAAACGTCCAGCTTTTGCTGCCACAGTAAAGGTGCCAGCGGGGAAAAGTGATGCTGGTCCTCACTGCCTCCTGGAACCCCTTCAAATGCCCCACACAATTTGGCCCTCTCTGCTTTCCTGCTGACTCCAGCCTCAAAAGCACCTTTTTTCACTTTCGGCGCTGTTTGGAGCAAAAAAGACAAACGTCCAGCTTTTGCTGCCACAGCAAAGGGGCCAGCGGGGAAAAGTGATGCTGGTCCTCACTGCCTCCTGGAACCCCTTCAAATGCCCCACACAATTTGGCCCTCTCTGCTTTCCTGTCCACTCTAGCCTCAAAAGCACCTTTTTTCACTTTCGGTGCTGTTTGGAGCAAAAAAGAAAAACGTCCAGCTTTTGCTGCCACAGCAAAGGCGCCAGCGGGGAAAAGTGATGCTGGTCCTCACTGCCTCCTGGAACCCCTTCAAATGCCCCACACAATTTGGCCCTCTCTGCTTTCCTGCGCACTCTAGCCTCAAAAGCACCTTTTTTCACTTTCGGCGCTGTTTGGAGCAAAAAAGACAAACGTCCAGCTTTTGCTGCCACAGCAAAGGTGCCAGCGGGGAAAAGTGATGCTGGTCCTCACTGCCTCCTGGAACCCCTTCAAATGCCCCACACAATTTGGCCCTCTCTGCTTTCCTGCTGACTCTAGTCTCAAAAGCACCTTTTTTCACTTTCGGCGCTGTTTGTAGTAAAAAAGACAAACGTCCAGCTTTTGCTGCCACAGCAAAGGGGCCAGCGGGGAAAAGTGATGCTGGTCCTCACTGCCTCCTGGAACCCCTTCAAATGCCCCACACAATTTGGCCCTCTCTGTTTTCCTTCCGAATCTATCCTCAAAAGCACCTTTTTTCACTTTCGGTGCTGTTTGGAGCAAAAAAGAAAAACGTCCAGCTTTTGCTGCCACAGCAAAGGCGCCAGCGGGGAAAAGTGATGCTGGTCCTCACTGCCTCCTGGAACCCCTTCAAATGCCCCACACAATTTGGCCCTCTCTGCTTTCCTGCCGACTCTATCCTCAAAAGCACCTTTTTTCACTTTCGGCGCTGTTTGGAGCAAAAAAGACAAACGTCCAGCTTTTGCTGCCACAGCAAAGGTGCCAGAGGGGAAAAGTCATGCTGGTCCTCACTGCCTCCTGGAACCCCTTCAAATGCCCCACACAATTTGGCCCTCTCTGCTTTCCTGCCGACTCTATCCTCAAAAGCACCTTTTTATAATTTCGGCGCTGTTTGGAGCAAAAAAGAAAAACGTCCAGCTTTTGCTGCCACAGCAAAGGCGCCAGCGGGGAAAAGTGATGCTGGTCCTCACTGCCTCCTGGAACCCCTTCAAATGCCCCACACAATTTGGCCCTCTCTGCTTTCCTGCCGACTCTAGCCTCAAAAGCACCTTTTTTCACTTTCGCCACTGTTTGGAGCAAAAAAGACAAACGTCCAGCTTTTGCTGCCACAGCAAAGGTGCCAGCGGGGAAAAGTCATGCTGGTCCTCACTGCCTCCTGGAACCCCTTCAAATGCCCCACACAATTTGGCCCTCTCTGCTTTCCTGCGCACTCTATCCTCAAAAGCACCTTTTCTCACTTTCGGCGCTGTTTGGAGCAAAAAAGACAAACGTCCAGCTTTTGCTGCCACAGCAAAGGGGCCAGCGGGGAAAAGTGATGCTGGTCCTCACTGCCTCCTGGAACATTTTCAAATGCCCCACACAATTTGGCCCTCTCTGCTTTCCTGCCGACTCTATCCTCAAAAGCACCTTTTTTCACTTTCGGCGCTGTTTGGAGCAAAAAAGACAAACGTCCAGCTTTTGCTGCCACAGCAAAGGCGCCAGCGGGGAAAAGTGATGCTGGTCCTCACTGCCTCCTGGAACCCCTTCAAATGACCCACACAATTTGGCCCTCTCTGCTTTCCTGCCGACTCTATCCTCAAAAGCACCTTTTTTCACTTTCGGCGCTGTTTGGAGCAAAAAAGACAAACGTCCAGCTTTTGCTGCCACAGCAAAGGTGCCAACGGGGAAAAGAGATGCTGTTCCTCACTGCCTCCTGGAACCCCTTCAAATGCCCCACACAATTTGGCCCTCTCTGCTTTCCTGCCGACTCTATCCTCAAAAGCACCTTTTTTCACTTTCGGTGCTGTTTGGAGCAAAAAAGACAAACGTCCAGCTTTTGCTGCCACAGCAAAGGCGCCAGCGGGGAAAAGTGATGCTGGTCCTCACTGCCTCCTGGAACCCCTTCAAATGCCCCACACAATTTGGCCCTCTCTGCTTTCCTGCCGACTCTATCCTCAAAAGCACCTTTTTTCACTTTCGGCGCTGTTCGGAGCAAAAAAGACAAACGTCCAGCTTTTGCTGCCACAGCAAAGGTGCCAGAGGGGAAAAGTGATGCTGGTCCTCACTGCCTCCTGGAACCCCTTCAAATGCCCCACACAATTTGGCCCTCTCTGCTTTCCTGCCGACTCTATCCTCAAAAGCACCTTTTTTCACTTTCGGTGCCGTTTGGAGCAAAAAAGAAAAACGTCCAGCTTTTGCTGCCACAGCAAAGGCGCCAGCGGGGAAAAGTGATGCTGGTCCTCACTGCCTCCTGGAACCCCTTCAAATGCCCCACACAATTTGGCCCTCTCTGCTTTCCTGCCCACTCTATCCTCAAAAGCACCTTTTTTCACTTTTGGCGCCCTCCGCAGCAAAAAAGACAAACGTCCAGCTTTTGCTGCCACAGTAAAGGCGCCAGCGGGGAAAAGTGATGCTGGTCCTCACTGCCTCCTGGAACCCCTTCAAATGCCCCACACAATTTGGCCCTCTCTGCTTTCCTGCTGACTCCAGCCTCAAAAGCACCTTTTTTCACTTTCGGCGCTGTTTGGAGCAAAAAAGACAAACGTCCAGCTTTTGCTGCCACAGCAAAGGCGCCAGCGGGGAAAAGTGATGCTGGTCCTCACTGCCTCCTGGAACCCCTTCAAATGCCCCACACAATTTGGCCCTCTCTGCTTTCCTGCGCACTCTAGCCTCAAAAGCACCTTTTTTCACTTTCGGCGCTGTTTGGAGCAAATAGACAAACGTCCAGCTTTTGCTGCCACAGCAAAGGTGCCAGCGGGGAAAAGTGATGCTGGTCCTCACTGCCTCCTGGAACCCCTTCAAATGCCCCACACAATTTGGCCCTCTCTGCTTTCCTGCTGACTCTAGTCTCAAAAGCACCTTTTTTCACTTTCGGCGCTGTTTGTAGTAAAAAAGACAAACGTCCAGCTTTTGCTGCCACAGCAAAGGGGCCAGCGGGGAAAAGTGATGCTGGTCCTCACTGCCTCCTGGAACCCCTTCAAATGCCCCACACAATTTGGCCCTCTCTGTTTTCCTTCCGAATCTATCCTCAAAAGCACCTTTTTTCACTTTCGGTGCTGTTTGGAGCAAAAAAGAAAAACGTCCAGCTTTTGCTGCCACAGCAAAGGCGCCAGCGGGGAAAAGTGATGCTGGTCCTCACTGCCTCCTGGAACCCCTTCAAATGCCCCACACAATTTGGCCCTCTCTGCTTTCCTGCCCACTCTAGCCTCAAAAGCACCTTTTTTCACTTTCGGTGCTGTTTGGAGCAAAAAAGACAAACGTCCAGCTTTTGCTGCCACAGCAAAGGCGCCAGCGGGGAAAAGTGATGCTGGTCCTCACTGCCTCCTGGAACCTTTTCAAATGCCCCACACAATTTGGCCCTCTCTGCTTTCCTGCGCACTCTAGCCTCAAAAGCACCTTTTTTCACTTTCGGCGCTGTTTGGAGCAAAAAAGACAAACGTCCAGCTTTTGCTGCCACAGCAAAGGTGCCAGCAGGGAAAAGTGATGCTGGTCCTCACTGCCTCCTGGAACCCCTTCAAATGCTCCACACAATTTGGCCCTCTCTGCTTTCCTGCTGACTCTAGTCTCAAAAGCACCTTTTTTCACTTTCGGCGCTGTTTGGAGCAAAAAAGAAAAACGTCCAGCTTTTGCTGCCACAGCAAAGGCGCCAGCGGGGAAAAGTGATGCTGGTCCTCACTGCCTCCTGGAACCCCTTCAAATGCCCCACACAATTTGGCCCTCTCTGCTTTCCTGCCGACTCTATCCTCAAAAGCACCTTTTTTCACTTTCGGCGCTGTTTGGAGCAAAAAAGACAAACGTCCAGCTTTTGCTGCCACAGCAAAGGTGCCAGAGGGGAAAAGTGATGCTGGTCCTCACTGCCTCCTGGAACCCCTTCAAATGCCCCACACAATTTGGCCCTCTCTGCTTTCCTGCTGACTCCAGCCTCAAAAGCACCTTTTTTCACTTTCGGCGCTGTTTGGAGTAAAAAAGACAAACGTCCAGCTTTTGCTGCCTCAGCGAAGGTGCCAGAGGGGAAAAGTGATGCTGGTCCTCACTGCCTCCTGGAACCCCTTCAAATGCCCCACACAATTTGGCCCTCTCTGCTTTCCTGCGCACTCTAGCCTCAAAAGCACCTTTTTTCACTTTCGGCGCTGTTTGGAGCAAAAAAGACAAACGTCCAGCTTTTGCTGCCACAGCAAAGGTGCCAGCGGGGAAAAGTGATGCTGGTCCTCACTGCCTCCTGGAACCCCTTCAAATGCCCCACACAATTTGGCCCTCTCTGCTTTCCTGCCGACTCTATCCTCAAAAGCACCTTTTTATAATTTCGGCGCTGTTTGGAGCAAAAAAGAAAAACGTCCAGCTTTTGCTGCCACAGCAAAGGCGCCAGCGGGGAAAAGTGATGCTGGTCCTCACTGCCTCCTGGAACCCCTTCAAATGCCCCACACAATTTGGCCCTCTCTGCTTTCCTGCCGACTCTATCCTCAAAAGCACCTTTGTTCACTTTCGCCACTGTTTGGAGCAAAAAAGACAAACGTCCAGCTTTTGCTGCCACAGCAAAGGTGCCAGCGGGGAAAAGTCATGCTGGTCCTCACTGCCTCCTGGAACCCCTTCAAATGCCCCACACAATTTGGCCCTCTCTGCTTTCCTGCGCACTCTATCCTCAAAAGCACCTTTTCTCACTTTCGGCGCTGTTTGGAGCAAAAAAGACAAACGTCCAGCTTTTGCTGCCACAGCAAAGGGGCCAGCGGGGAAAAGTGATGCTGGTCCTCACTGCCTCCTGGAACCTTTTCAAATGCCCCACACAATTTGGCCCTCTCTGCTTTCCTGCCGACTCTATCCTCAAAAGCACCTTTTTTCACTTTCGGCGCTGTTTGGAGCAAAAAAGACAAACGTCCAGCTTTTGCTGCCACAGCAAAGGCGCCAGCGGGGAAAAGTGATGCTGGTCCTCACTGCCTCCTGGAACCCCTTCAAATGACCCACACAATTTGGCCCTCTCTGCTTTCCTGCCGACTCTATCCTCAAAAGCACCTTTTTTCACTTTCGGCGCTGTTTGGAGCAAAAAAGACAAACGTCCAGCTTTTGCTGCCACAGCAAAGGTGCCAACGGGGAAAAGAGATGCTGTTCCTCACTGCCTCCTGGAACCCCTTCAAATGCCCCACACAATTTGGCCCTCTCTGCTTTCCTGCCGACTCTATCCTCAAAAGCACCTTTTTTCACTTTCGGTGCTGTTTGGAGCAAAAAAGAAAAACGTCCAGCTTTTGCTGCCACAGCAAAGGCGCCAGCGGGGAAAAGTGATGCTGGTCCTCACTGCCTCCTGGAACCCCTTCAAATGCCCCACACAATTTGGCCCTCTCTGCTTTCCTGCCGACTCTATCCTCAAAAGCACCTTTTTTCACTTTCGGCGCTGTTTGGAGCAAAAAAGACAAACGTCCAGCTTTTGCTGCCACAGCAAAGGTGCCAGAGGGGAAAAGTGATGCTGGTCCTCACTGCCTCCTGGAACCCCTTCAAATGCCCCACACAATTTGGCCCTCTCTGCTTTCCTGCTGACTCCAGCCTGAAAAGCACCTTTTTTCACTTTCGGCGCTGTTTGGAGTAAAAAAGACAAACGTCCAGGTTTTGCTGCCACAGCGAAGGTGCCAGAGGGGAAAAGTGATGCTGGTCCTCACTGCCTCCTGGAACCCCTTCAAATGCCCCACACAATTTGGCCCTCTCTGCTTTCCTGCCGACTCTATCCTCAAAAGCACCTTTTTTCACTTTCAGGGCTGTTTGGAGCAAAAACGACAAACGTCCAGCTTTTGCTGCCACAGCAAAGGTGCCAGCGGGGAAAAGTGATGCTGGTCCTCACTGCCTCCTGGAACCCCTTCAAATGCCCCACACAATTTGGCCCTCTCTGCTTTCCTGCCGACTCTATCCTCAAAAGCACCTTTTTTCACTTTCGGCGCTGTTTGGAGCAAAAAAGACAAACGTCCAGCTTTTGCTGCCACAGCAAAGGTGCCAGAGGGGAAAAGTGATGCTGGTCCTCACTGCCTCCTGGAACCCCTTCAAATGCCCCACACAATTTGGCCCTCTCTGCTTTCCTGCCGACTCTATCCTCAAAAGCACCTTTTTATAATTTCGGCGCTGTTTGGAGCAAAAAAGAAAAACGTCCAGCTTTTGCTGCCACAGCAAAGGCGCCAGCGGGGAAAAGTGATGCTGGTCCTCACTGCCTCCTGGAACCCCTTCAAATGCCCCACACAATTTGGCCCTCTCTGCTTTCCTGCCGACTCTATCCTCAAAAGCACCTTTTTTCACTTTCGCCACTGTTTGGAGCAAAAAAGACAAACGTCCAGCTTTTGCTGCCACAGCAAAGGTGCCAGCGGGGAAAAGTCATGCTGGTCCTCACTGCCTCCTGGAACCCCTTCAAATGCCCCACACAATTTGGCCCTCTCTGCTTTCCTGCGCACTCTATCCTCAAAAGCACCTTTTCTCACTTTCGGCGCTGTTTGGAGCAAAAAAGACAAACGTCCAGCTTTTGCTGCCACAGCAAAGGGGCCAGCGGGGAAAAGTGATGCTGGTCCTCACTGCCTCCTGGAACATTTTCAAATGCCCCACACAATTTGGCCCTCTCTGCTTTCCTGCCGACTCTATCCTCAAAAGCACCTTTTTTCACTTTCGGCGCTGTTTGGAGCAAAAAAGACAAACGTCCAGCTTTTGCTGCCACAGCAAAGGCGCCAGCGGGGAAAAGTGATGCTGGTCCTCACTGCCTCCTGGAACCCCTTCAAATGACCCACACAATTTGGCCCTCTCTGCTTTCCTGCCGACTCTATCCTCAAAAGCACCTTTTTTCACTTTCGGCGCTGTTTGGAGCAAAAAAGACAAACGTCCAGCTTTTGCTGCCACAGCAAAGGTGCCAACGGGGAAAAGAGATGCTGTTCCTCACTGCCTCCTGGAACCCCTTCAAATGCCCCACACAATTTGGCCCTCTCTGCTTTCCTGCCGACTCTATCCTCAAAAGCACCTTTTTTCACTTTCGGTGCTGTTTGGAGCAAAAAAGAAAAACGTCCAGCTTTTGCTGCCACAGCAAAGGCGCCAGCGGGGAAAAGTGATGCTGGTCCTCACTGCCTCCTGGAACCCCTTCAAATGCCCCACACAATTTGGCCCTCTCTGCTTTCCTGCCGACTCTATCCTCAAAAGCACCTTTTTTCACTTTCGGCGCTGTTCGGAGCAAAAAAGACAAACGTCCAGCTTTTGCTGCCACAGCAAAGGTGCCAGAGGGGAAAAGTGATGCTGGTCCTCACTGCCTCCTGGAACCCCTTCAAATGCCCCACACAATTTGGCCCTCTCTGCTTTCCTGCCGACTCTATCCTCAAAAGCACCTTTTTTCACTTTCGGTGCCGTTTGGAGCAAAAAAGAAAAACGTCCAGCTTTTGCTGCCACAGCAAAGGCGCCAGCGGGGAAAAGTGATGCTGGTCCTCACTGCCTCCTGGAACCCCTTCAAATGCCCCACACAATTTGGCCCTCTCTGCTTTCCTGCCCACTCTATCCTCAAAAGCACCTTTTTTCACTTTTGGCGCCCTCCGCAGCAAAAAAGACAAACGTCCAGCTTTTGCTGCCACAGTAAAGGCGCCAGCGGGGAAAAGTGATGCTGGTCCTCACTGCCTCCTGGAACCCCTTCAAATGCCCCACACAATTTGGCCCTCTCTGCTTTCCTGCTGACTCCAGCCTCAAAAGCACCTTTTTTCACTTTCGGCGCTGTTTGGAGCAAAAAAGACAAACGTCCAGCTTTTGCTGCCACAGCAAAGGGGCCAGCGGGGAAAAGTGATGCTGGTCCTCACTGCCTCCTGGAACCCCTTCAAATGCCCCACACAATTTGGCCCTCTCTGCTTTCCTGCCCACTCTAGCATCAAAAGCACATTTTTTCACTTTCGGTGCTGTTTGGAGCAAAAAAGACAAACGTCCAGCTTTTGCTGCCACAGCAAAGGCGCCAGCGGGGAAAAGTGATGCTGGTCCTCACTGCCTCCTGGAACCCCTTCAAATGCCCCACACAATTTGGCCCTCTCTGCTTTCCTGCGCACTCTAGCCTCAAAAGCACCTTTTTTCACTTTCGGCGCTGTTTGGAGCAAAAAAGACAAACGTCCAGCTTTTGCTGCCACAGCAAAGGGGCCAGCGGGGAAAAGTGATGCTGGTCCTCACTGCCTCCTGGAACCCCTTCAAATGCCCCACACAATTTGGCCCTCTCTGCTTTCCTGCTGACTCTAGTCTCAAAAGCACCTTTTTTCACTTTCGGCGCTGTTTGTAGTAAAAAAGACAAACGTCCAGCTTTTGCTGCCACAGCAAAGGGGCCAGCGGGGAAAAGTGATGCTGGTCCTCACTGCCTCCTGGAACCCCTTCAAATGCCCCACACAATTTGGCCCTCTCTGTTTTCCTTCCGAATCTATCCTCAAAAGCACCTTTTTTCACTTTCGGTGCTGTTTGGAGCAAAAAAGAAAAACGTCCAGCTTTTGCTGCCACAGCAAAGGCGCCAGCGGGGAAAAGTGATGCTGGTCCTCACTGCCTCCTGGAACCCCTTCAAATGACCCACACAATTTGGCCCTCTCTGCTTTCCTGCCCACTCTAGCCTCAAAAGCACCTTTTTTCACTTTCGGTGCTGTTTGGAGCAAAAAAGACAAACGTCCAGCTTTTGCTGCCACAGCAAAGGCGCCAGCGGGGAAAAGTGATGCTGGTCCTCACTGCCTCCTGGAACCCCTTCAAATGCCCCACACAATTTGGCCCTCTCTGCTTTCCTGCGCACTCTAGCCTCAAAAGCACCTTTTTTCACTTTCGGCGCTGTTTGGAGCAAAAAAGACAAACGTCCAGCTTTTGCTGCCACAGCAAAGGCGCCAGCGGGGAAAAGTGATGCTGGTCCTCACTGCCTCCTGGAACCCCTTCAAATGCCCCACACAATTTGGCCCTCTCTGCTTTCCTGCCCACTCTAGCCTCAAAAGCACCTTTTTTCACTTTCGGCGCTGTTTGGAGCAAAAAAGACAAACGTCCAGCTTTTGCTGCCACAGCAAAGGTGCCAGCAGGGAAAAGTGATGCTGGTCCTCACTGCCTCCTGGAACCCCTTCAAATGCCCCACACAATTTGGCCCTCTCTGCTTTCCTGCTGACTCTAGTCTCAAAAGCACCTTTTTTCACTTTCGGCGCTGTTTGTAGTAAAAAAGACAAACGTCCAGCTTTTGCTGCCACAGCAAAGGGGCCAGCGGGGAAAAGTGATGCTGGTCCTCACTGCCTCCTGGAACCCCTTCAAATGCCCCACACAATTTGGCCCTCTCTGTTTTCCTTCCGAATCTATCCTCAAAAGCACCTTTTTTCACTTTCGGTGCTGTTTGGAGCAAAAAAGAAAAACGTCCAGCTTTTGCTGCCACAGCAAAGGCGCCAGCGGGGAAAAGTGATGCTGGTCCTCACTGCCTCCTGGAACCCCTTCAAATGCCCCACACAATTTGGCCCTCTCTGCTTTCCTGCCGACTCTATCCTCAAAAGCACCTTTTTTCACTTTCGGCGCTGTTTGGAGCAAAAAAGACAAACGTCCAGCTTTTGCTGCCACAGCAAAGGTGCCAGAGGGGAAAAGTGATGCTGGTCCTCACTGCCTCCTGGAACCCCTTCAAATGCCCCACACAATTTGGCCCTCTCTGCTTTCCTGCCGACTCTATCCTCAAAAGCACCTTTTTATAATTTCGGCGCTGTTTGGAGCAAAAAAGAAAAACGTCCAGCTTTTGCTGCCACAGCAAAGGCGCCAGCGGGGAAAAGTGATGCTGGTCCTCACTGCCTCCTGGAACCCCTTCAAATGCCCCACACAATTTGGCCCTCTCTGCTTTCCTGCCGACTCTATCCTCAAAAGCACCTTTTTTCACTTTCGCCACTGTTTGGAGCAAAAAAGACAAACGTCCAGCTTTTGCTGCCACAGCAAAGGTGCCAGCGGGGAAAAGTCATGCTGGTCCTCACTGCCTCCTGGAACCCCTTCAAATGCCCCACACAATTTGGCCCTCTCTGCTTTCCTGCGCACTCTATCCTCAAAAGCACCTTTTCTCACTTTCGGCGCTGTTTGGAGCAAAAAAGACAAACGTCCAGCTTTTGCTGCCACAGCAAAGGGGCCAGCGGGGAAAAGTGATGCTGGTCCTCACTGCCTCCTGGAACATTTTCAAATGCCCCACACAATTTGGCCCTCTCTGCTTTCCTGCCGACTCTATCCTCAAAAGCACCTTTTTTCACTTTCGGCGCTGTTTGGAGCAAAAAAGACAAACGTCCAGCTTTTGCTGCCACAGCAAAGGCGCCAGCGGGGAAAAGTGATGCTGGTCCTCACTGCCTCCTGGAACCCCTTCAAATGACCCACACAATTTGGCCCTCTCTGCTTTCCTGCCGACTCTATCCTCAAAAGCACCTTTTTTCACTTTCGGCGCTGTTTGGAGCAAAAAAGACAAACGTCCAGCTTTTGCTGCCACAGCAAAGGTGCCAACGGGGAAAAGAGATGCTGTTCCTCACTGCCTCCTGGAACCCCTTCAAATGCCCCACACAATTTGGCCCTCTCTGCTTTCCTGCCGACTCTATCCTCAAAAGCACCTTTTTTCACTTTCGGTGCTGTTTGGAGCAAAAAAGAAAAACGTCCAGCTTTTGCTGCCACAGCAAAGGCGCCAGCGGGGAAAAGTGATGCTGGTCCTCACTGCCTCCTGGAACCCCTTCAAATGCCCCACACAATTTGGCCCTCTCTGCTTTCCTGCCGACTCTATCCTCAAAAGCACCTTTTTTCACTTTCGGCGCTGTTCGGAGCAAAAAAGACAAACGTCCAGCTTTTGCTGCCACAGCAAAGGTGCCAGAGGGGAAAAGTGATGCTGGTCCTCACTGCCTCCTGGAACCCCTTCAAATGCCCCACACAATTTGGCCCTCTCTGCTTTCCTGCCGACTCTATCCTCAAAAGCACCTTTTTTCACTTTCGGTGCCGTTTGGAGCAAAAAAGAAAAACGTCCAGCTTTTGCTGCCACAGCAAAGGCGCCAGCGGGGAAAAGTGATGCTGGTCCTCACTGCCTCCTGGAACCCCTTCAAATGCCCCACACAATTTGGCCCTCTCTGCTTTCCTGCCCACTCTATCCTCAAAAGCACCTTTTTTCACTTTTGGCGCCCTCCGCAGCAAAAAAGACAAACGTCCAGCTTTTGCTGCCACAGTAAAGGCGCCAGCGGGGAAAAGTGATGCTGGTCCTCACTGCCTCCTGGAACCCCTTCAAATGCCCCACACAATTTGGCCCTCTCTGTTTTCCTTCCGAATCTATCCTCAAAAGCACCTTTTTTCACTTTCGGTGCTGTTTGGAGCAAAAAAGAAAAACGTCCAGCTTTTGCTGCCACAGCAAAGGCGCCAGCGGGGAAAAGTGATGCTGGTCCTCACTGCCTCCTGGAACCCCTTCAAATGCCCCACACAATTTGGCCCTCTCTGCTTTCCTGCCGACTCTATCCTCAAAAGCACCTTTTTTCACTTTCGGCGCTGTTTGGAGCAAAAAAGACAAACGTCCAGCTTTTGCTGCCACAGCAAAGGTGCCAGAGGGAAAAAGTGATGCTGGTCCTCACTGCCTCCTGGAACCCCTTCAAATGCCCCACACAATTTGGCCCTCTCTGCTTTCCTGCCGACTCTATCCTCAAAAGCACCTTTTTATAATTTCGGCGCTGTTTGGAGCAAAAAAGAAAAACGTCCAGCTTTTGCTGCCACAGCAAAGGCGCCAGCGGGGAAAAGTGATGCTGGTCCTCACTGCCTCCTGGAACCCCTTCAAATGCCCCACACAATTTGGCCCTCTCTGCTTTCCTGCCGACTCTATCCTCAAAAGCACCTTTTTTCACTTTCGCCACTGTTTGGAGCAAAAAAGACAAACGTCCAGCTTTTGCTGCCACAGCAAAGGTGCCAGCGGGGAAAAGTCATGCTGGTCCTCACTGCCTCCTGGAACCCCTTCAAATGCCCCACACAATTTGGCCCTCTCTGCTTTCCTGCGCACTCTATCCTCAAAAGCACCTTTTCTCACTTTCGGCGCTGTTTGGAGCAAAAAAGACAAACGTCCAGCTTTTGCTGCCACAGCAAAGGGGCCAGCGGGGAAAAGTGATGCTGGTCCTCACTGCCTCCTGGAACATTTTCAAATGCCCCACACAATTTGGCCCTCTCTGCTTTCCTGCCGACTCTATCCTCAAAAGCACCTTTTTTCACTTTCGGCGCTGTTTGGAGCAAAAAAGACAAACGTCCAGCTTTTGCTGCCACAGCAAAGGCGCCAGCGGGGAAAAGTGATGCTGGTCCTCACTGCCTCCTGGAACCCCTTCAAATGACCCACACAATTTGGCCCTCTCTGCTTTCCTGCCGACTCTATCCTCAAAAGCACCTTTTTTCACTTTCGGCGCTGTTTGGAGCAAAAAAGACAAACGTCCAGCTTTTGCTGCCACAGCAAAGGTGCCAACGGGGAAAAGAGATGCTGTTCCTCACTGCCTCCTGGAACCCCTTCAAATGCCCCACACAATTTGGCCCTCTCTGCTTTCCTGCCGACTCTATCCTCAAAAGCACCTTTTTTCACTTTCGGTGCTGTTTGGAGCAAAAAAGAAAAACGTCCAGCTTTTGCTGCCACAGCAAAGGCGCCAGCGGGGAAAAGTGATGCTGGTCCTCACTGCCTCCTGGAACCCCTTCAAATGCCCCACACAATTTGGCCCTCTCTGCTTTCCTGCCGACTCTATCCTCAAAAGCACCTTTTTTCACTTTCGGCGCTGTTCGGAGCAAAAAAGACAAACGTCCAGCTTTTGCTGCCACAGCAAAGGTGCCAGAGGGGAAAAGTGATGCTGGTCCTCACTGCCTCCTGGAACCCCTTCAAATGCCCCACACAATTTGGCCCTCTCTGCTTTCCTGCCGACTCTATCCTCAAAAGCACCTTTTTTCACTTTCGGTGCCGTTTGGAGCAAAAAAGAAAAACGTCCAGCTTTTGCTGCCACAGCAAAGGCGCCAGCGGGGAAAAGTGATGCTGGTCCTCACTGCCTCCTGGAACCCCTTCAAATGCCCCACACAATTTGGCCCTCTCTGCTTTCCTGCCCACTCTATCCTCAAAAGCACCTTTTTTCACTTTTGGCGCCCTCCGCAGCAAAAAAGACAAACGTCCAGCTTTTGCTGCCACAGTAAAGGCGCCAGCGGGGAAAAGTGATGCTGGTCCTCACTGCCTCCTGGAACCCCTTCAAATGCCCCACACAATTTGGCCCTCTCTGCTTTCCTGCTGACTCCAGCCTCAAAAGCACCTTTTTTCACTTTCGGCGCTGTTTGGAGCAAAAAAGACAAACGTCCAGCTTTTGCTGCCACAGCAAAGGGGCCAGCGGGGAAAAGTGATGCTGGTCCTCACTGCCTCCTGGAACCCCTTCAAATGCCCCACACAATTTGGCCCTCTCTGCTTTCCTGCCCACTCTAGCATCAAAAGCACATTTTTTCACTTTCGGTGCTGTTTGGAGCAAAAAAGACAAACGTCCAGCTTTTGCTGCCACAGCAAAGGCGCCAGCGGGGAAAAGTGATGCTGGTCCTCACTGCCTCCTGGAACCCCTTCAAATGCCCCACACAATTTGGCCCTCTCTGCTTTCCTGCGCACTCTAGCCTCAAAAGCACCTTTTTTCACTTTCGGCGCTGTTTGGAGCAAAAAAGACAAACGTCCAGCTTTTGCTGCCACAGCAAAGGGGCCAGCGGGGAAAAGTGATGCTGGTCCTCACTGCCTCCTGGAACCCCTTCAAATGCCCCACACAATTTGGCCCTCTCTGCTTTCCTGCTGACTCTAGTCTCAAAAGCACCTTTTTTCACTTTCGGCGCTGTTTGTAGTAAAAAAGACAAACGTCCAGCTTTTGCTGCCACAGCAAAGGGGCCAGCGGGGAAAAGTGATGCTGGTCCTCACTGCCTCCTGGAACCCCTTCAAATGCCCCACACAATTTGGCCCTCTCTGTTTTCCTTCCGAATCTATCCTCAAAAGCACCTTTTTTCACTTTCGGTGCTGTTTGGAGCAAAAAAGAAAAACGTCCAGCTTTTGCTGCCACAGCAAAGGCGCCAGCGGGGAAAAGTGATGCTGGTCCTCACTGCCTCCTGGAACCCCTTCAAATGACCCACACAATTTGGCCCTCTCTGCTTTCCTGCCCACTCTAGCCTCAAAAGCACCTTTTTTCACTTTCGGTGCTGTTTGGAGCAAAAAAGACAAACGTCCAGCTTTTGCTGCCACAGCAAAGGCGCCAGCGGGGAAAAGTGATGCTGGTCCTCACTGCCTCCTGGAACCCCTTCAAATGCCCCACACAATTTGGCCCTCTCTGCTTTCCTGCGCACTCTAGCCTCAAAAGCACCTTTTTTCACTTTCGGCGCTGTTTGGAGCAAAAAAGACAAACGTCCAGCTTTTGCTGCCACAGCAAAGGCGCCAGCGGGGAAAAGTGATGCTGGTCCTCACTGCCTCCTGGAACCCCTTCAAATGCCCCACACAATTTGGCCCTCTCTGCTTTCCTGCCCACTCTAGCCTCAAAAGCACCTTTTTTCACTTTCGGCGCTGTTTGGAGCAAAAAAGACAAACGTCCAGCTTTTGCTGCCACAGCAAAGGTGCCAGCAGGGAAAAGTGATGCTGGTCCTCACTGCCTCCTGGAACCCCTTCAAATGCCCCACACAATTTGGCCCTCTCTGCTTTCCTGCTGACTCTAGTCTCAAAAGCACCTTTTTTCACTTTCGGCGCTGTTTGTAGTAAAAAAGACAAACGTCCAGCTTTTGCTGCCACAGCAAAGGGGCCAGCGGGGAAAAGTGATGCTGGTCCTCACTGCCTCCTGGAACCCCTTCAAATGCCCCACACAATTTGGCCCTCTCTGTTTTCCTTCCGAATCTATCCTCAAAAGCACCTTTTTTCACTTTCGGTGCTGTTTGGAGCAAAAAAGAAAAACGTCCAGCTTTTGCTGCCACAGCAAAGGCGCCAGCGGGGAAAAGTGATGCTGGTCCTCACTGCCTCCTGGAACCCCTTCAAATGCCCCACACAATTTGGCCCTCTCTGCTTTCCTGCCGACTCTATCCTCAAAAGCACCTTTTTTCACTTTCGGCGCTGTTTGGAGCAAAAAAGACAAACGTCCAGCTTTTGCTGCCACAGCAAAGGTGCCAGAGGGGAAAAGTGATGCTGGTCCTCACTGCCTCCTGGAACCCCTTCAAATGCCCCACACAATTTGGCCCTCTCTGCTTTCCTGCTGACTCCAGCCTCAAAAGCACCTTTTTTCACTTTCGGCGCTGTTTGGAGTAAAAAAGACAAACGTCCAGCTTTTGCTGCCTCAGCGAAGGTGCCAGAGGGGAAAAGTGATGCTGGTCCTCACTGCCTCCTGGAACCCCTTCAAATGCCCCACACAATTTGGCCCTCTCTGCTTTCCTGCCCACTCTAGCCTCAAAAGCACCTTTTTTCACTTTCGCCGCTGTTTGGAGCAAAAAAGACAAACGTCCAGCTTTTGCTGCCACAGCAAAGGCGCCAGCGGGGAAAAGTGATGCTGGTCCTCACTGCCTCCTGGAACCCCTTCAAATGACCCACACAATTTGGCCCTCTCTGCTTTCCTGCCGACTCTATCCTCAAAAGCACCTTTTTATAATTTCGGCGCTGTTTGGAGCAAAAAAGAAAAACGTCCAGCTTTTGCTGCCACAGCAAAGGCGCCAGCGGGGAAAAGTGATGCTGGTCCTCACTGCCTCCTGGAACCCCTTCAAATGCCCCACACAATTTGGCCCTCTCTGCTTTCCTGCGCACTCTAGCCTCAAAAGCACCTTTTTTCACTTTCGGCGCTGTTTGGAGCAAAAAAGACAAACGTCCAGCTTTTGCTGCCACAGCAAAGGGGCCAGCGGGGAAAAGTGATGCTGGTCCTCACTGCCTCCTGGAACCCCTTCAAATGCCCCACACAATTTGTCCCTCTCTGCTTTCCTGCTGACTCTAGTCTCAAAAGCACCTTTTTTCACTTTCGGCGCTGTTTGTAGTAAAAAAGACAAACGTCCAGCTTTTGCTGCCACAGCAAAGGGGCCAGCGGGGAAAAGTGATGCTGGTCCTCACTGCCTCCTGGAACCCCTTCAAATGCCCCACACAATTTGGCCCTCTCTGTTTTCCTTCCGAATCTATCCTCAAAAGCACCTTTTTTCACTTTCGGTGCTGTTTGGAGCAAAAAAGAAAAACGTCCAGCTTTTGCTGCCACAGCAAAGGCGCCAGCGGGGAAAAGTGATGCTGGTCCTCACTGCCTCCTGGAACCCCTTCAAATGCCCCACACAATTTGGCCCTCTCTGCTTTCCTGCCCACTCTAGCCTCAAAAGCACCTTTTTTCACTTTCGGTGCTGTTTGGAGCAAAAAAGACAAACGTCCAGCTTTTGCTGCCACAGCAAAGGCGCCAGCGGGGAAAAGTGATGCTGGTCCTCACTGCCTCCTGGAACCCCTTCAAATGCCCCACACAATTTGGCCCTCTCTGCTTTCCTGCGCACTCTAGCCTCAAAAGCACCTTTTTTCACTTTCGGTTCTGTTTGGAGCAAAAAAGAAAAAAGTCCACCTTTTGCTGCCACAGCAAAGGTGCCAGCAGGGAAAAGTGATGCTGGTCCTCACTGCCTCCTGGAACCCCTTCAAATGCCCCACACAATTTGGCCCTCTCTGCTTTCCTGCTGACTCTAGTCTCAAAAGCACCTTTTTTCACTTTCGGCGCTGTTTGTAGTAAAAAAGACAAACGTCCAGCTTTTGCTGCCACAGCAAAGGGGCCAGCGGGGAAAAGTGATGCTGGTCCTCACTGCCTCCTGGAACCCCTTCAAATGCCCCACACAATTTGGCCCTCTCTGTTTTCCTTCCGAATCTATCCTCAAAAGCACCTTTTTTCACTTTCGGTGCTGTTTGGAGCAAAAAAGAAAAACGTCCAGCTTTTGCTGCCACAGCAAAGGCGCCAGCGGGGAAAAGTGATGCTGGTCCTCACTGCCTCCTGGAACCCCTTCAAATGCCCCACACAATTTGGCCCTCTCTGCTTTCCTGCCGACTCTATCCTCAAAAGCACCTTTTTTCACTTTCGGCGCTGTTTGGAGCAAAAAAGACAAACGTCCAGCTTTTGCTGCCACAGCAAAGGTGCCAGAGGGGAAAAGTGATGCTGGTCCTCACTGCCTCCTGGAACCCCTTCAAATGCCCCACACAATTTGGCCCTCTCTGCTTTCCTGCTGACTCCAGCCTCAAAAGCACCTTTTTTCACTTTCGGCGCTGTTTGGAGTAAAAAAGACAAACGTCCAGCTTTTGCTGCCTCAGCGAAGGTGCCAGAGGGGAAAAGTGATGCTGGTCCTCACTGCCTCCTGGAACCCCTTCAAATGCCCCACACAATTTGGCCCTCTCTGCTTTCCTGCCCACTCTAGCCTCAAAAGCACCTTTTTTCACTTTCGCCGCTGTTTGGAGCAAAAAAGACAAACGTCCAGCTTTTGCTGCCACAGCAAAGGCGCCAGCGGGGAAAAGTGATGCTGGTCCTCACTGCCTCCTGGAACCCCTTCAAATGACCCACACAATTTGGCCCTCTCTGCTTTCCTGCCGACTCTATCCTCAAAAGCACCTTTTTATAATTTCGGCGCTGTTTGGAGC
This sequence comes from Vanellus vanellus, assembly GCF_965231255.1. Lineage (NCBI taxonomy): Eukaryota > Metazoa > Chordata > Aves > Charadriiformes > Charadriidae > Vanellus > Vanellus vanellus. Next base: position 11,349 of record NW_028127977.1, on the reverse strand, counting down.
AAAAAAGAAAAACGTCCAGCTTTTGCTGCCACAGCAAAGGCGCCAGCGGGGAAAAGTGATGCTGGTCCTCACTGCCTCCTGGAACCCCTTCAAATGCCCCACACAATTTGGCCCTCTCTGCTTTCCTGCCGACTCTATCCTCAAAAGCACCTTTGTTCACTTTCGCCACTGTTTGGAGCAAAAAAGACAAACGTCCAGCTTTTGCTGCCACAGCAAAGGTGCCAGCGGGGAAAAGTCATGCTGGTCCTCACTGCCTCCTGGAACCCCTTCAAATGCCCCACACAATTTGGCCCTCTCTGCTTTCCTGCGCACTCTATCCTCAAAAGCACCTTTTCTCACTTTCGGCGCTGTTTGGAGCAAAAAAGACAAACGTCCAGCTTTTGCTGCCACAGCAAAGGGGCCAGCGGGGAAAAGTGATGCTGGTCCTCACTGCCTCCTGGAACCTTTTCAAATGCCCCACACAATTTGGCCCTCTCTGCTTTCCTGCCGACTCTATCCTCAAAAGCACCTTTTTTCACTTTCGGCGCTGTTTGGAGCAAAAAAGACAAACGTCCAGCTTTTGCTGCCACAGCAAAGGCGCCAGCGGGGAAAAGTGATGCTGGTCCTCACTGCCTCCTGGAACCCCCTCAAATGACCCACACAATTTGGCCCTCTCTGCTTTCCTGCCGACTCTATCCTCAAAAGCACCTTTTTTCACTTTCGGCGCTGTTTGGAGCAAAAAAGACAAACGTCCAGCTTTTGCTGCCACAGCAAAGGTGCCAACGGGGAAAAGAGATGCTGTTCCTCACTGCCTCCTGGAACCCCTTCAAATGCCCCACACAATTTGGCCCTCTCTGCTTTCCTGCCGACTCTATCCTCAAAAGCACCTTTTTTCACTTTCGGTGCTGTTTGGAGCAAAAAAGAAAAACGTCCAGCTTTTGCTGCCACAGCAAAGGCGCCAGCGGGGAAAAGTGATGCTGGTCCTCACTGCCTCCTGGAACCCCTTCAAATGCCCCACACAATTTGGCCCTCTCTGCTTTCCTGCCGACTCTATCCTCAAAAGCACCTTTTTTCACTTTCGGCGCTGTTTGGAGCAAAAAAGAAAAACGTCCAGCTTTTGCTGCCACAGCGAAGGTGCCAGAGGGGAAAAGTGATGCTGGTCCTCACTGCCTCCTGGAACCCCTTCAAATGCCCCACACAATTTGGCCCTCTCTGCTTTCCTGCCGACTCTATCCTCAAAAGCACCTTTTTTCACTTTCAGGGCTGTTTGGAGCAAAAACGACAAACGTCCAGCTTTTGCTGCCACAGCAAAGGTGCCAGCGGGGAAAAGTGATGCTGGTCCTCACTGCCTCCTGGAACCCCTTCAAATGCCCCACACAATTTGGCCCTCTCTGCTTTCCTGCCGACTCTATCCTCAAAAGCACCTTTTTATAATTTCGGCGCTGTTTGGAGCAAAAAAGACAAACGTCCAGCTTTTGCTGCCACAGCAAAGGCGCCAGCGGGGAAAAGTGATGCTGGTCCTCACTGCCTCCTGGAACCCCTTCAAATGACCCACACAATTTGGCCCTCTCTGCTTTCCTGCCGACTCTATCCTCAAAAGCACCTTTTTTCACTTTCGGCGCTGTTTGGAGCAAAAAAGACAAACGTCCAGCTTTTGCTGCCACAGCAAAGGCGCCAGCGGGGAAAAGTCATGCTGGTCCTCACTGCCTCCTGGAACCCCTTCAAATGCCCCACACAATTTGGCCCTCTCTGCTTTCCTGCCCACTCTAGCCTCAAAAGCACCTTTTTTCACTTTTGGCGCCCTCCGCAGCAAAAAAGACAAACGTCCAGCTTTTGCTGCCACAGTAAAGGCGCCAGCGGGGAAAAGTGATGCTGGTTCTCACTGCCTCCTGGAACCCCTTCAAATGCCCCACACAATTTGGCCCTCTCTGCTTTCCTGCTGACTCCAGCCTCAAAAGCACCTTTTTTCACTTTCGGCGCTGTTTGGAGTAAAAAAGACAAATGTCCAGCTTTTGCTGCCACAGCAAAGGTGCCAGCGGGGAAAAGTGATGCTGGTCCTCACTGCCTCCTGGAACCCCTTCAAATGCCCCACACAATTTGGCCTTCTCTGCTTTCCTGCCCACTCTAGCCTCAAAAGCACCTTTTTTCACTTTCGCCGCTGTTTGGAGCAAAAAAGACAAACGTCCAGCTTTTGCTGCCACAGCAAAGGTGCCAGCGGGGAAAAGTCATGCTGGTCCTCACTGCCTCCTGGAACCCCTTCAAATGCCCCACACAATTTGGCCCTCTCTGCTTTCCTGCCGACTCTATCCTCAAAAGCTCCTTTTTTCACTTTCAGGGCTGTTTGGAGCAAAAAAGAAAAACGTCCAGCTTTTGCTGCCACAGCAAAGGCGCCAGCGGGGAAAAGTGATGCTGGTCCTCACTGCCTCCTGGAACCCCTTCAAATGCCCCACACAATTTGGCCCTCTCTGCTTTCCTGCCCACTCTATCCTCAAAAGCACCTTTTTTCACTTTCGGCGCTGTTTGGAGCAAAAAAGACAAACGTCCAGCTTTTGCTGCCACAGCAAAGGGGCCAGCGGGGAAAAGTGATGCTGGTCCTCACTGCCTCCTGGAACCCCTTCAAATGCCCCACACAATTTGGCCCTCTCTGCTTTCCTGCCCACTCTAGCCTCAAAAGCACCTTTTTTCACTTTTGGCGCCCTCCGCAGCAAAAAAGACAAACGTCCAGCTTTTGCTGCCACAGTAAAGGCGCCAGCGGGGAAAAGTGATGCTGGTCCTCACTGCCTCCTGGAACCCCTTCAAATGCCCCACACAATTTGGCCCTCTCTGCTTTCCTGCTGACTCCAGCCTCAAAAGCACCTTTTTTCACTTTCGGCGCTGTTTGGAGTAAAAAAGAAAAACGTCCAGCTTTTGCTGCCACAGCAAAGGCGCCAGCGGGGAAAAGTGATGCTGGTCCTCACTGCCTCCTGGAACCCCTTCAAATGCCCCACACAATTTGGCCCTCTCTGCTTTCCTGCCCACTCTAGCCTCAAAAGCACCTTTTTTCACTTTCGCCGCTGTTTGGAGCAAAAAAGACAAACGTCCAGCTTTTGCTGCCACAGGAAAGGTTCCAGCAGGGAAAAGTGATGCTGGTCCTCACTGCCTCCTGGAACCCCTTCAAATGACCCACACAATTTGGCCCTCTCTGCTTTCCTGCGCACTCTAGCCTCAAAAGCACATTTTTTTACTTTCGGCGCTGTTTGGAGTAAAAAAGACAAACGTCCAGCTTTTGCTGCCACAGCAAAGGTGCCAGCGGGGAAAAGTGATGCTGGTCCTCACTGCCTCCTGGAACCCCTTCAAATGCCCCACACAATTTGGCCCTCTCTGCTTTCCTGCCCACTCTATCCTCAAAAGCACCTTTTTTCACTTTCGGTGCTGTTTGGAGCAAAAAAGAAAAACGTCCAGCTTTTGCTGCCACAGCAAAGGCGCCAGCGGGGAAAAGTCATGCTGGTCCTCACTGCCTCCTGGAACCCCTTCAAATGCCCCACACAATTTGGCCCTCTCTGCTTTCCTGCCGACTCTATCCTCAAAAGCACCTTTTTTCACTTTCGGCGCTGTTTGGAGCAAAAAAGACAAACGTCCAGCTTTTGCTGCCACAGCAAAGGGGCCAGCGGGGAAAAGTGATGCTGGTCCTCACTGCCTCCTGGAACCCCTTCAAATGCCCCACACAATTTGGCCCTCTCTGCTTTCCTGCCCACTCTATCCTCAAAAGCACCTTTTTTCACTTTTGGTGCTGTTTGGAGCAAAAAAGACAAACGTCCAGCTTTTGCTGCCACAGCAAAGGTGCCAGCGGGGAAAAGTCATGCTGGTCCTCACTGCCTCCTGGAACCCCTTCAAATGCCCCACACAATTTGGCCCTCTCTGCTTTCCTGCCGACTCCAGCCTCAAAAGCACCTTTTTTCACTTTCGGCGCTGTTTGGAGTAAAAAAGACAAACGTCCAGCTTTTGCTGCCACAGCAAAGGGGCCAGCGGGGAAAAGTGATGCTGGTCCTCACTGCCTCCTGGAACCCCTTCAAATGCCCCACACAATTTGGCCCTCTCTGCTTTCCTGCCCACTCTATCCTCAAAAGCACCTTTTTTCACTTTCGCCGCTGTTTGGAGCAAAAAAGACAAACGTCCAGCTTTTGCTGCCACAGCAAAGGTGCCAACAGGGAAAATAGATGCTGTTCCTCACTGCCTCCTGGAACCCCTTCAAATGCCCCACACAATTTGGCCCTCTCTGCTTTCCTGCCCACTCTATCCTCAAAAGCACCTTTTTTCACTTTTGGTGCTGTTTGGAGCAAAAAAGACAAACGTCCAGCTTTTGCTGCCACAGCAAAGGTGCCAGCGGGGAAAAGTGATGCTGGTTCTCACTGCCTCCTGGAACCCCTTCAAATGCCCCACACAATTTGGCCCTCTCTGCTTTACTGCCCACTCTAGCCTCAAAAGCACCTTTTTTCACTTTTGGCGCCCTCCGCAGCAAAAAAGACAAACGTCCAGCTTTTGCTGCCACAGTAAAGGCGCCAGGGGGGAAAAGTGATGCTGGTCCTCACTGCCTCCTGGAACCCCTTCAAATGCCCCACACAATTTGGCCCTCTCTGCTTTCCTGCTGACTCCAGTCTCAAAAGCACCTTTTTTCACTTTCGGCGCTGTTTGGAGTAAAAAAGACAAACGTCCAGCTTTTGCTGCCACAGCAAAGGTGCCAGCGGGGAAAAGTCATGCTGGTCCTCACTGCCTCCTGGAACCCCTTCAAATGCCCCACACAATTTGGCCCTCTCTTCTTTCCTGCCGACTCTATCCTCAAAAGCACCTTTTTTCACTTTCGGCGCTGTTTGGAGCAAAAAAGACAAACGTCCAGCTTTTGCTGCCACAGCAAAGGGGCCAGCGGGGAAAAGTGATGCTGGTCCTCACTGCCTCCTGGAACCCCTTCAAATGCCCCACACAATTTGGCCCTCTCTGCTTTCCTGCCCACTCTATCCTCAAAAGCACCTTTTTTCACTTTCGGTGGTGTTTGGAGCAAAAAAGAAAAACGTCCAGCTTTTGCTGCCACAGCAAAGGCGCCAGCGGGGAAAAGTGATGCTGGTCCTCACTGCCTCCTGGAACCCCTTCAAATGCCCCACACAATTTTGCCCTCTCTGCTTTCCTGCCCACTCTAGCCTCAAAAGCACCTTTTTTCACTTTCGCCGCTGTTTGGAGCAAAAAAGACAAACGTCCAGCTTTTGCTGCCACAGCAAAGGTGCCAGCGGGGAAAAGTGATGCTGGTCCTCACTGCCTCCTGGAACCCCTTCAAATGCCCCACACAATTTGGCCCTCTCTGCTTTCCTACTGACTCCAGCCTCAAAAGCACCTTTTTTCACTTTCGGCGCTGTTTGGAGTAAAAAAGACAAACGTCCAGCTTTTGCTGCCACAGCAAAGGGGCCAGCGGGGAAAAGTGATGCTGGTCCTCACTGCCTCCTGGAACCCCTTCAAATGCCCCACACAATTTGGCCCTCTCTGCTTTCCTGCCCACTCTATCCTCAAAAGCACCTTTTTTCACTTTTTGAGCTGTTTGGAGCAAAAAAGACAAACGTCCAGCTTTTGCTGCCACAGCAAAGGTGCCAGCGGGGAAAAGTCATGCTGGTCCTCACTGCCTCCTGGAACCCCTTCAAATGCCCCACACAATTTGGCCCTCTCTGCTTTCCTGCCCACTCTAGCCTCAAAAGCACCTTTTTTCACTTTTGGCGCCCTCCGCAGCAAAAAAGACAAACGTCCAGCTTTTGCTGCCACAGTAAAGGCGCCAGCGGGGAAAAGTGATGCTGGTCCTCACTGCCTCCTGGAACCCCTTCAAATGCCCCACACAATTTGGCCCTCTCTGCTTTCCTGCTGACTCCAGCCTCAAAAGCACCTTTTTTCACTTTCGGCGCTGTTTGGAGTAAAAAAGAAAAACGTCCAGCTTTTGCTGCCACAGCAAAGGGGCCAGCGGGGAAAAGTGATGCTGGTCCTCACTGCCTCCTGGAACCCCTTCAAATGCCCCACACAATTTGGACCTCTCTGCTTTCCTGCCCACTCTAGCCTCAAAAGCACCTTTTTTCACTTTCGCCGCTGTTTGGAGCAAAAAAGACAAACGTCCAGCTTTTGCTGCCATAGGAAAGGTTCCAGCGGGGAAAAGTGATGCTGGTCCTCACTGCCTCCTGGAACCCCTTCAAATGACCCACACAATTTGGCCCTCTCTGCTTTCCTGCCCACTCTAGCCTCAAAAGCACCTTTTTTCACTTTCGGCGCTGTTTGGAGCAAAAAAGACAAACGTCCAGCTTTTGCTGCCACAGCAAAGGTGCCAGCGGGGAAAAGTCATGCTGGTCCTCACTGCCTCCTGGAACCCCTTCAAATGCCCCACACAATTTGGCCCTCTCTGCTTTCCTGCTGACTCTAGTCTCAAAAGCACCTTTTTTCACTTTCGGCGCTGTTTGTAGTAAAACAGACAAACGTCCAGCTTTTGCTGCAACAGCAAAGGGGCTAGCGGGGAAAAGTGATGCTGGTCCTCACTGCCTCCTGGAACCCCTTCAAATGCCCCACACAATTTGGCCCTCCCTGCTTTCCTGCCGACTCTATCCTCAAAAGCACCTTTTTTCACTTTCGGCGCTGTTTGGAGTAAAAAAGACAAACGTCCAGCTTTTGCTGCCACAGCAAAGGTGCCAGCGGGGAAAAGTGATGCTGGTCCTCACTGCCTCCTGGAACCCCTTCAAATGCCCCACACAATTTGGCCCTCTCTGCTTTCCTGCCGACTCTATCCTCAAAAGCACATTTTTACAATTTCGGCGCTGTTTGGAGCAAAAAAGACAAACGTCCAGCTTTTGCTGCCACAGCAAAGGCGCCAGCGGGGAAAGGTGATGCTGGTCCTCACTGCCTCCTGGAACCCCTTCAAATGCCCCACACAATTTGGCCCTCTCTGCTTTCCTGCCGACTCTATCCTCAAAAGCACCTTTTTTCACTTTCGCCGCTGTTTGGAGCAAAAAAGACAAACGTCCAGCTTTTGCTGCCACAGCAAAGGCGCCAGCGGGGAAAAGTGATGCTGGTCCTCACTGCCTCCTGGAACCCCTTCAAATGACCCACACAATTTGGCCCTCTCTGCTTTCCTGCGCACTCTAGCCTCAAAAGCACCTTTTTTCACTTTCGGCGCTGTTTGGAGCAAAAAAGACAAACGTCCAGCTTTTGCTGCCACAGCAAAGGTGCCAGCGGGGAAAAGTCATGCTGGTCCTCACTGCCTCCTGGAACCCCTTCAAATGCCCCACACAATTTGGCCCTCTCTGCTTTCCTGCTGACTCTAGTCTCAAAAGCACCTTTTTTCACTTTCGGCGCTTTTTGTAGTAAAAAAGACAAACGTCCAGCTTTTGCTGCCACAGCAAAGGGGCCAGCGGGGAAAAGTGATGCTGGTCCTCACTGCCTCCTGGAACCCCTTCAAATGCCCCACACAATTTGGCCCTCTCTGTTTTCCTTCCGAATCTATCCTCAAAAGCACCTTTTTTCACTTTCGGTGCTGTTTGGAGCAAAAAAGAAAAACGTCCAGCTTTTGCTGCCACAGCAAAGGCGCCAGCGGGGAAAAGTGATGCTGGTCCTCACTGCCTCCTGGAACCCCTTCAAATGCCCCACACAATTTGGCCCTCTCTGCTTTCCTGCCCACTCTAGCCTCAAAAGAACCTTTTTTCACTTTCGGTGCTGTTTGGAGCAAAAAAGACAAACGTCCAGCTTTTGCTGCCACAGCAAAGGCGCCAGCGGGGAAAAGTGATGCTGGTCCTCACTGCCTCCTGGAACCCCTTCAAATGCCCCACACAATTTGGCCCTCTCTGCTTTCCTGCGCACTCTAGCCTCAAAAGCACCTTTTTTCACTTTCGGTTCTGTTTGGAGCAAAAAAGAAAAAAGTCCACCTTTTGCTGCCACAGCAAAGGTGCCAGCAGGGAAAAGTGATGCTGGTCCTCACTGCCTCCTGGAACCCCTTCAAATGCCCCACACAATTTGGCCCTCTCTGCTTTCCTGCTGACTCTAGTCTCAAAAGCACCTTTTTTCACTTTCGGCGCTGTTTGTAGTAAAAAAGACAAACGTCCAGCTTTTGCTGCCACAGCAAAGGGGCCAGCGGGGAAAAGTGATGCTGGTCCTCACTGCCTCCTGGAACCCCTTCAAATGCCCCACACAATTTGGCCCTCTCTGTTTTCCTTCCGAATCTATCCTCAAAAGCACCTTTTTCACTTTCGGTGCTGTTTGGAGCAAAAAAGAAAAACGTCCAGCTTTTGCTGCCACAGCAAAGGCGCCAGCGGGGAAAAGTGATGCTGGTCCTCACTGCCTCCTGGAACCCCTTCAAATGCCCCACACAATTTGGCCCTCTCTGCTTTCCTGCCGACTCTATCCTCAAAAGCACCTTTTTTCACTTTCGGCGCTGTTTGGAGCAAAAAAGACAAACGTCCAGCTTTTGCTGCCACAGCAAAGGTGCCAGAGGGGAAAAGTGATGCTGGTCCTCACTGCCTCCTGGAACCCCTTCAAATGCCCCACACAATTTGGCCCTCTCTGCTTTCCTGCTGACTCCAGCCTCAAAAGCACCTTTTTTCACTTTCGGCGCTGTTTGGAGTAAAAAAGACAAACGTCCAGCTTTTGCTGCCTCAGCGAAGGTGCCAGAGGGGAAAAGTGATGCTGGTCCTCACTGCCTCCTGGAACCCCTTCAAATGCCCCACACAATTTGGCCCTCTCTGCTTTCCTGCCCACTCTAGCCTCAAAAGCACCTTTTTTCACTTTCGCCGCTGTTTGGAGCAAAAAAGACAAACGTCCAGCTTTTGCTGCCACAGCAAAGGCGCCAGCGGGGAAAAGTGATGCTGGTCCTCACTGCCTCCTGGAACCCCTTCAAATGACCCACACAATTTGGCCCTCTCTGCTTTCCTGCCGACTCTATCCTCAAAAGCACCTTTTTATAATTTCGGCGCTGTTTGGAGCAAAAAAGAAAAACGTCCAGCTTTTGCTGCCACAGCAAAGGCGCCAGCGGGGAAAAGTGATGCTGGTCCTCACTGCCTCCTGGAACCCCTTCAAATGCCCCACACAATTTGGCCCTCTCTGCTTTCCTGCCGACTCTATCCTCAAAAGCACCTTTGTTCACTTTCGCCACTGTTTGGAGCAAAAAAGACAAACGTCCAGCTTTTGCTGCCACAGCAAAGGTGCCAGCGGGGAAAAGTCATGCTGGTCCTCACTGCCTCCTGGAACCCCTTCAAATGCCCCACACAATTTGGCCCTCTCTGCTTTCCTGCGCACTCTATCCTCAAAAGCACCTTTTCTCACTTTCGGCGCTGTTTGGAGCAAAAAAGACAAACGTCCAGCTTTTGCTGCCACAGCAAAGGGGCCAGCGGGGAAAAGTGATGCTGGTCCTCACTGCCTCCTGGAACCTTTTCAAATGCCCCACACAATTTGGCCCTCTCTGCTTTCCTGCCGACTCTATCCTCAAAAGCACCTTTTTTCACTTTCGGCGCTGTTTGGAGCAAAAAAGACAAACGTCCAGCTTTTGCTGCCACAGCAAAGGCGCCAGCGGGGAAAAGTGATGCTGGTCCTCACTGCCTCCTGGAACCCCTTCAAATGACCCACACAATTTGGCCCTCTCTGCTTTCCTGCCGACTCTATCCTCAAAAGCACCTTTTTTCACTTTCGGCGCTGTTTGGAGCAAAAAAGACAAACGTCCAGCTTTTGCTGCCACAGCAAAGGTGCCAACGGGGAAAAGAGATGCTGTTCCTCACTGCCTCCTGGAACCCCTTCAAATGCCCCACACAATTTGGCCCTCTCTGCTTTCCTGCCGACTCTTTCCTCAAAAGCACCTTTTTTCACTTTCGGTGCTGTTTGGAGCAAAAAAGAAAAACGTCCAGCTTTTGCTGCCACAGCAAAGGCGCCAGCGGGGAAAAGTGATGCTGGTCCTCACTGCCTCCTGGAACCCCTTCAAATGCCCCACACAATTTGGCCCTCTCTGCTTTCCTGCCGACTCTATCCTCAAAAGCACCTTTTTTCACTTTCGGCGCTGTTTGGAGCAAAAAAGACAAACGTCCAGCTTTTGCTGCCACAGCGAAGGTGCCAGAGGGGAAAAGTGATGCTGGTCCTCACTGCCTCCTGGAACCCCTTCAAATGCCCCACACAATTTGGCCCTCTCTGCTTTCCTGCCGACTCTATCCTCAAAAGCACCTTTTTTCACTTTCAGGGCTGTTTGGAGCAAAAACGACAAACGTCCAGCTTTTGCTGCCACAGCAAAGGTGCCAGCGGGGAAAAGTGATGCTGGTCCTCACTGCCTCCTGGAACCCCTTCAAATGCCCCACACAATTTGGCCCTCTCTGCTTTCCTGCCGACTCTATCCTCAAAAGCACCTTTTTATAATTTCGGCGCTGTTTGGAGCAAAAAAGACAAACGTCCAGCTTTTGCTGCCACAGCAAAGGCGCCAGCGGGGAAAAGTGATGCTGGTCCTCACTGCCTCCTGGAACCCCTTCAAATGACCCACACAATTTGGCCCTCTCTGCTTTCCTGCCGACTCTATCCTCAAAAGCACCTTTTTTCACTTTCGGCGCTGTTTGGAGCAAAAAAGACAAACGTCCAGCTTTTGCTGCCACAGCAAAGGCGCCAGCGGGGAAAAGTCATGCTGGTCCTCACTGCCTCCTGGAACCCCTTCAAATGCCCCACACAATTTGGCCCTCTCTGCTTTCCTGCCCACTCTAGCCTCAAAAGCACCTTTTTTCACTTTTGGCGCCCTCCGCAGCAAAAAAGACAAACGTCCAGCTTTTGCTGCCACAGTAAAGGCGCCAGCGGGGAAAAGTGATGCTGGTTCTCACTGCCTCCTGGAACCCCTTCAAATGCCCCACACAATTTGGCCCTCTCTGCTTTCCTGCTGACTCCAGCCTCAAAAGCACCTTTTTTCACTTTCGGCGCTGTTTGGAGTAAAAAAGACAAATGTCCAGCTTTTGCTGCCACAGCAAAGGTGCCAGCGGGGAAAAGTGATGCTGGTCCTCACTGCCTCCTGGAACCCCTTCAAATGCCCCACACAATTTGGCCTTCTCTGCTTTCCTGCCCACTCTAGCCTCAAAAGCACCTTTTTTCACTTTCGCCGCTGTTTGGAGCAAAAAAGACAAACGTCCAGCTTTTGCTGCCACAGCAAAGGTGCCAGCGGGGAAAAGTCATGCTGGTCCTCACTGCCTCCTGGAACCCCTTCAAATGCCCCACACAATTTGGCCCTCTCTGCTTTCCTGCCGACTCTATCCTCAAAAGCTCCTTTTTTCACTTTCAGGGCTGTTTGGAGCAAAAAAGAAAAACGTCCAGCTTTTGCTGCCACAGCAAAGGCGCCAGCGGGGAAAAGTGATGCTGGTCCTCACT